>NC_061070.1:16437310-16502114 GCF_021917145.1 Hypomesus transpacificus
CTGAGGCAGGACGGCTCTCTGAGACAGGACGGCTCTCTGAGACAGGACGGCTCTCTGAGACAGGACGGCTCTCTGAGGCAGGACGGCTCTCTGAGACAGGACGGCTCTCTGAGACAGGACGGCTCTCTGAGACAGGACGGCTCTCTGAGGCAGGACGGCTCTCTGAGACAGGACGGCTCTCTGAGGCAGGACGGCTCTCTGAGACAGGACGGCTCTCTGAGGCAGGACGGCTCTCTGAGACAGGACGGCTCTCTGAGGCAGGACGGCTCTCTGAGACAGGACGGCTCTCTGAGGCAGGACGGGTCTTTGAGGCAGACAAAGAGCTGGTGTAGAGTTTCACCGCAGTGTCCTCCAGTCAATACTGAACACACAGGCTGGAACCCACACACCCTGCATCCCTTTGTCTGCCCTGCCTGTACTAAAACCACTCACTTATACACCCACTCTATTCAGCACTGGCCAAGTTATTATGAGTGATAAGCAAAATGTAATTTTTTAGAAAGGGACGTTTTTACGTGAAAGGGAATTATTATTTGATGATTTTAATTGAATCAGAATAGCATATTGTTGTTTGCATATTTACTATTATTCATATTTTAAATTAGCAATTTAAATAAATAATCCTTTTGCACACCTGATCAGTTAATTAATAGTATGAAAAAAAAAGTGAATGTATCAAACATTTACATTTCATCATGATGCTAAATAAATATTTGTTCTTTTTCAACTCAGTCACCCTCAACACACACACACACACTCACACAAACTCCTCATTCTCAGAAAATGTCACAACGGATACTGCGAGCTAAATTGTGTTACACAGATGCAGTGCAGCATATCATTCATTATCGAGACACTCTCCAGTAGATCTACATCCTTTATGATTAATGAGTCTCACCCTATGGCCTTTCATTATTAATGCAGCATTACTGCCAAGTAATCAAATTAAAGTCTGGCTACAACAGCTTCTACAAACTCACACATGGTCATAAAGTATCAAATCCAGACATATATGGTACTTGTCACAGTGAGATTCTGTCAAGTCACAGAATCACACACCTTTAGGGTTGAATTGATCTAAATTGAATTGATCTAAATTGCTCTAAACGAAAATATGGACTGTTTCTGTCGCTCAAACGTGTTGTGTTTGAGGATATATCCTTATCTTTACAGGTGTCTCTCTAGCCCCTCTGTGTGACAATTCCATGTTAGGACACACACACACACACAAAAACACACACACATGTATAGACCGTGTCAGTTGGGTTAGCAGAGACGGCTCAGTTAATTGCAATTCCATGTACGTGTGTGTGTGCGTGTGTGTGTCTGCGTGTGTGTGTGTCTGCGTGTGTGTGTGTCTGCGTGTGTGCCAACTGTACGTGTGAGTCTGGGGGTTGGGCATGGGAGGGGGAGAGAGGGGGGGTCTTGGTAAAGGACCCGAAGCACAAAACCTTAATTCAATTGAAGCGAGTGTGTTTGGACAGAAGTAAAGAGTTAGAGAGGGTGGAAGGAGAGCTGCTCACCAGGCCACACTACAGAGTGCCAGTTTTCCCGCTACGAGAAGGCACAGTATGACACATTCATAACACTGCTCTCACCCTCTCTCTATCTGTCCACAAAGAACAGGATCGCGATCCAGTGTCTAATATGTGGAAATAAGTACTTCCAGAAATGTCTAATGTTGAATTTATTATTCTAGGTCTGAGGCAGAATTTCAGAAATCTCATTTTTTTGGGGTACAGTTGAATATGTTGGTTGTGAGATGAGACTCATTCACAATATTAGGACACACAGCTGCAGCAATTTGTGCTACATGTTTAGAGATCATCTTCACCTCGTGTAATATCTCTCTGATATTATACCCACTGTCATCATGGTTATTAGGTATCCATAACACAGAGAAGAGGATGAACAATAAGCTATGCAACAATTACAAAGAAGCGTGCCCCAAGGACAAGCAATACCTTGTGGTATCCCTTGCAGGGAGATGATGATTAATGCTAATAACAATTCACAAAATTAATAAACACTGCAAAGTTTGAAGTTTGTGGTTTAATTACAGATCAGTGTGTGTACGTGTGTGTGTGTGTGTGTGTGTGTGACTCTCCTTGGAGACTGAAGGCAATAATGTTTAATGTTTGCATACAGCTGGTGAAGACTGAGTAATATGCATATTACCTACCGGTCCTGTTTAAGAGTGCATTGTATGAGTTCACCCTTAGGGCTTCTGTTTAGGAGAACAGGCCAAATTCCACCGACATTCTGAGATTATTACTCTCTTAAAACAAAATGACAAACTAGTAAAATAAAAGCATTTGTAACAAGAGAATAAACCCTTTTAAGGTCATGAAAAGCAATTTCGTTTTTTTAAATAACAGTATGCTCAGCTTAAAGGGTTCTCTATGACATTTTTTTTTCCCGACGGTTCTTCAATTGTTACACGCCTTCATAAATCACTCTTTCTAAAGTTGGTCTTTGTGGGTGCGTGCGCTTGTCTGCCTGTGAACCCGCATGAGAGCAGGAGGCTTCTTGAGCTCTTCAGGGACATGTTTGTATGTATGTGTCTGAATTCTGTTTGGAGGGAGGTTGAGTATGTGTTTGTGCAGGACACACATACAGTCATTGAGGGGGGAGAGAGGGAGAGAGAGAGAGAAAGACAGAGAGAGAGAGAGAGAGAGAGAGAGAGAGAGAGAGAGAGAGAGAGACAGAGAGAGAGAGAGAGAAACAGAGAGAGAGAGAGAGAGAGAGAGAGAGAGAGAGAGAGAGAGAGAGAGAGAAACAGAGAGAGAGGTGTGTGTGTGTGCGCCTGACTGTGGTCTCCGTGGTGTGGTTGTGTGCAGACGTTGAGGCCTATCTGTTTCACATGTACGACCATCCGACCCTCTGGTTTCCTGTTATCGATCAGGCCCCTCCCGCTCCTCTGATGGACAGACAGAAACCCGAGCACCTCGGAGTGGCGGAGAGAGAGAACCAGAGGAAGGAGAAGAGAAGGGTAAAGGCATCATTGTGGACTCGTCCCTCCCTCTGTCTGTCACAGACACACACTCGCTTTCTCAGGAAAAATAGAGTTGCAACGCTAACCTTTGGCTTTCGGGGAGGGGGTGGGGGGGTGGGTGCATGTCTGTTTTGAAACGTTAAAGCTAGGAAAGTTATCCGACCGCTCACTACTGAGAAAAAATAATTACAGTTCCCATTGACAAGATGTTCTTGCTCTGTTTTTCTTCGAAGTAACTTGTATCCATTTTTTGCCGGAGGAACAGATGCTTGCTAAGTGTTAGTCGTATCCTGGGGACAGTGTTTACGGTGACACCCTCAGAGCCATAACATGCCCCTTCTCCATCCTCAACCCCTCTGACATACGCACCCTGGCTCTGAGTGACAGTGACTCTACTGGCCTGGCCTGCTGTGGGGTCACAACCTCACCCATCTGTTTCTGATCCCTCCCGACGTAGATAGGCAATCGGCTCGCAAGGTCTTTTCCTTGTAGACCAAGTCTACTATGTAACCAATGTAGACAGCCTTAAAATCTATCTTTCTGGCAGTGAAATCCACTGGATCTACAAATAAACGGGATTCAAACAAAAACTGAGAAGTTGTACTATGTACTGTACGTCATTCACACAACGTCAAATACGCCTGTCATCCATGATTAAAACATAGGTTTATATTGTAGTTTAGATTTACTTTGCATTCTGCATCTGTAAATCATTTTTTAAACTTCCACTTATTGTGAAAGGGAAGGTTGTCTTTGTAGTAAGGTTTGTTGCGTGAACATTTGAGTATTATTTTACACTACAGGGTAGTATACTTCCTGATTAGTTTGCCCAAACTTTTTGACTGTATTTTTTGCCATGTAATCAAACACCAGCTTGTAAATTGGTTGTTCCTGTTTCAAATGTATTTTCATGGTAATATTGATACAATGAACCCTTCAGATTCTATTAAGAGTTTTAAAGAGATATTAATCCAAACATATTTTAAATCCTTCTGATTTGATAAAAAAAGTTTAATTATACTTACAGGCTTAGATAAATCTACAAAAAATACCACTCTCTATTTGGCGATGAGTTATCTTAAGGCTCAAGACACATCAGAGGTTGATGTTGAAATATGATAGGTTCCTCAAGCCGTTGGTTTCCTTGTTGTAATCACCCTGACACAAATAATTAACCTCAAGCCACCACACTTGTATTATCCATCACTGGGAAGGCAACAAAAAGTACATATTGTCATGAGCCTATCGAGGTGTGGATGCCTTCAGCACCTCTAAGATCACAATCTCTCATTTCTGTTTCATCCACGCTTCCTTATCGTGAGAAAACATAGCTGGCAAGAGCAATTGCCCTCGAAAATCTTTTCCCCTCGTCCTTTATTAATCTGCTACTATTTTGTTTTCCACTGACATGCATTAATGCACGGTAGATTTTGGTGCCATGAATTATATTCCATTTTATCTTTGAAAATAATCTGTTCCTCAGTGAGAGGAGGATATCCATCTTGCAAGCTCATCCTGCGATTCCACTCCTTTCTCCACAAATGAGGAAGGACCTCTGCTCTTGTCACATTCAGTGTTGAGAAATATAGACAGAAAGCTTTCGTGGGGATTATGGGCCCTGAGAAACAGCTTGATGCAGACAGAGAGTTCTGTAAAGTGGAAGCATATGAACCCACAGAGGGGCTCAGATGGACTTGTCTCCCAGGAGTCAGGACAGGGGATGAGGGCTAGGACGATGAGGAGAGGATGAGAAACACTTCACCCAAGATCCCTGATCCCAAAATAAACCTTCTGATGAATGATCTCTCTCTTTCTCCCTTTTTCAGTTCTCCTCTCTCATTCTTTCTCCCCCCCCCCCTCTCTCTCGCTCTCTATGTACGTCGGATATAGGGAATCTCTTTTTAAAGTGTAGATTTTCATGTATATATTTACTTATAAGCTAAATGAAATGTGTTATTTGTGATGAGAAGAGTTGACTCTTTGTTCCATAGCTAGAATAATTCCTATCATCACATCTTGGGGATAGATTGGTACATTGTTAGTTTGGGTCTGATATCATTTCTACAACAAGGTAAAAGACAGGATAATGAATTCACTCAGTAACTGGCTTCTGGTTTTTTAATAAAAGACAAATTCAATCTCAACCATTGTTATTACCAGCAGTCACCCAGCTGCCCCCCAGGGACTGGAAACGGGACTGATGTCATTATCTTCCATTTAGAATGCTCATTATCATGAATGTTGTTATTGGAGGTTAGCTTATCGGCTTAAGTGACATCAGTGGAGATATGTAGCTGTAACAATCTGGTGGAAAAGGACCAGTATCGCTTACAATACTGTATAATGCATGTAGCCTACTGTAGATACTTATGTGAAAAGGAATATGTATAAGCATTGGTAACTGGTAACTGTTGAAAAAATGTATAAAGTAACAGTTTTGTATTAACTTATAACTTAGCTTCGCGTTAAGTCCTTAACCACACCTGCTCAAATACTAACCAACTGTATAAATGGATTAGTAGAGTATAATTCAGAGTGTACGCAGTTTCAGTCTCTCCATGAAAGGGGCATTTTTCTATATAAATAAATAATTTAATGTAGTGAAACATTTCCTTTAATTGACACTGAAAAACTTTACAGAGGAAATTAGATTACTTATTTTTCCATGCTGGGCAAACCTAAACGTTGAAGTTAAGAAATGTTATGCTTCTAAAATTATGTTTATGTCCGTGACCAATCTACACAGTCCAGCTATAGGTCTACTACTCACCAGTTCTGTAAACATGACAGGACCAGTCGATGATTACAGATCGACACCAGTTGATTGAAGTAAAAATGAACTGAAGTCTCTCATTTCTAGGCACTATTATAACGTCTTTTTGGTGCTCTATAGCCTAGCTGTTAGCTCAACTTTGCAAACAGGAACACGTTTTAGATGCTTTTCCATGACTCATTCTTGATGGAAGACTTCAAAGAGCTTGATGTCGGATGGTCACATTTAGAAGTAAAGTGTGTCACCAAATCATTGGTGTCTCAATAAAGCTGTCAAATCGTACAGGACCTGAATTAGTTCCACAAAGTTCAGATCAAGTTGCTGTAAACCGTTAACAAACCCTTTTTAATGAGCACATTTTTACAACTTGACACCAACCACCTGAGGAACAGGAAGTGTCTTTGCTTTTTGAACTTTTTGCAGGCCTAACAGTGTTCAAATGAGGAAACATATAACAGTCCAGTAATCTCTAATCATTACAGAGGAACCCTTTAACAGTCCAGAGCGCACATCACTCAAAGCTGGCCTTCGCTAGGCTAATGCAGTGCTAATGCAGGGAAGCGGGGGCTTGTTTTTATAACCGCGTGTCCTAGTGTTTGGACAATCTCTCGATTTACCAAAGCTACGTTGACAGGCCTCCTCACTGTGCTCAAGCCCCTACAGATGTCCAAACAGACCCTAATGTAGTGAGCGAGAGCCCTTATAGCACGTCGACCAGTCCCTCTCCTGACTGAGACGGGAAGCTGTGTATGAAATGCAGGACGTCAAGTGCTAGTCACTCCAATGGAATGGCTGATTAGTTCACACCAGGCTGAGGATGAGGAGTTTTAATGTAGCGCTGGGGTTTGGCGGCTATAAACATAGCCGGGACATCTTCAGCCCTGTCTAATCCTGAGAGGCTAGTTTGTGTATCTCACGCCGAACAAACTGTTTTGATTAATTGTCCGATCTCTGACCCCTCCCATGACTGATGACAACAGAGAGGGGAAATGTAGTGGAACCGTTTGTGTTTGTGAGCAAGCTACTCTGGGCTGCGAGCCCACATTATTCGGTAGACAATACGGACATTAGATTGTCCAAACAACACATGTGCAAGGACAACAAGCCTTTTAACTTTAAGTTTATCGTGACCGTTCACCGTTTCACCGTTAGAACTTGTCCACCCAACATTATTGTTGGCAAATGCACCAAAAATTAAGTGCGGATTAACCGTGCAATATTTTACCAACAAATTTAAATCGCCCCCCCCAAAATAACTGGTTTGGAGTCTCAATCCAGGTGAAGAACACATGGATTATAATCCATTTATTCCGTGTGAATGTGTATGAAAAGTAATCTGAGTATTTAGAATGTTTCAAAAGCTGTTTATTTTAGTGGAATCATTCATTTTCTGTTAGACATACGCAATTAGCGTGAAGTGTTTTAGTCCATGCATTTCCATATTGTACATGCTTTTGTAGATATGTGTCAGTAAAACAATAGTTACTCCACTTTACAGTAGCCTACAAGCGCATAGCATAATTTTACTCTAATTTAAAGTGACATAAAATATTGCATCATAGAAGTTTAGTTATGATAGATGTTCTATAATACAAGTCAAATGTCTCACTTGAGATATGTCTGCAATGCATACTCCTTCTGCTGTCATAGAAACCATTGTTCAACCATGTAATCAGCGTTCTCAGATTGAGATATGTCTGCAATGCATACTCCTTCTTCTGTCATAGAAACCATTGTTCAACCATGTAATCAGCGTTCTCAGATTGCATTTAGTATTGCACTTATCATGTTGACTCAATTTGACAAATTATGGAATCTCATGTAACATCTCCTGTACGGCAAGGTTTTAAATCATTTATTTTATTTCTATTCACTCTTTTTCTTTTGTCTTAATATATATATATATATATATGTAATATATATACATATATTACAAAACCTACAGGAGGTAACAGACAATTTTTTCTGTGAGGTATGAAGCAGATTATTTGGAGAAAAAATATGTGATGTTTTGTGTGTAAAGAGCAAAATATGTTACATGTGTTACATATTATTGCAATTGGAATTGAAAATATGAATAATTACACACAATACAAAATTACACCTCTGTTTTCAGTTATTGAATACAAATTTTGATTGGATCTGCCGTGCACGGAAGGAATTGAAAAAAGTTGACCCAAACAGAGTTGCAGGACAGACTGCTGTGTAAACACAAGAAGCCTCATCTCCAGCACAGAGCCTGTTTGTTAAAATAGCCCTGGAAAAACTGAACATTCGTTCAAGCTTAGTCTCTGCATTCACATTTGACTGACAGGGGTGAAAATGTTTTACCGTGTAGGGAAAATATGAAAATATTAACTTTAATACTTGCAAAACATTTATTAACTGAAGTCTGGAAAAATCTACAAATGTTTATTTATGGAACAAGAATGATGTTCCAAGAGTGAGTTCTAATACAGGCATTGTCCTGTAATCATTTATCTACACATTGCAGTTTTGGTTTCATCTCCTAGGGCTTTTTTGTGGGTTTTGAGTTTTTATTTGTCTCATCCGATGCTCTGAAATTCCTTTATTTATTCATCTGACTTAATTCAAGACTTTAATTTTCAGACCGGGGGTTTGATGACTAGCCATACTACTTATTTGTGTTTGAACTAAAGTAAACTCTACGTTAAAAAATGATGGTTCAGTTGAGCAAACCAACATCAGACTTTATTTGTATCAAACTGATACATTTGGAATACCACAGTTACATTCCATAGACATAGTAAACAAAACACGAAAAATAATCCATTATTATACTACGTCTGAAGTTCACAATGTAAAGTATTTTTTATTATGGCTACTTCACAACAGCCACATTCCCATGAAGGCAATGCTAGCTGTGTTACACACCTGTCATAAGTCACTGGTCACTGTCCTTCTGGCATATGGGATCCTGCTACCTTAATGGCTCACTAACAGCTGTCTTCAAGGAATGCTGGGTAGTGTGAGTCCAACAGCTCCCTGTCTCCAAATCCCTGTTCAATAAGTCACTGGGATTTAATGTCTGCCCAGTCTTGAGACACATACAGATATTGTGTGTTTACAAATTGTACCATGCCAAAAAAAAATACTTTGGTCATCAAACAAAATCAAACAAAGAAAAAAAAGCAGACACTGAAAACACAAAAACTATTGTGCTTTATGTGCAAACCCACAGAGGCTGTAAGAAAGAGAGAGAGAGAGAGAGAGAGAGAGAGAGAGAGAGAGAGAGAGAGAGAGAGAGAGAGAGAGAGAGAGAAAGAGAGAGAGAGAGAGAGAGAGAGATGGTGAGGAGAGGTGAAGAAGGGAGGAGGGAGGGAGGCACAGGACAGGGGAGTAAGAGTGGAGGAGAGGGTTTGAGAGGATCGATGGGTGCAGCTTACCGGAGGGAGGGCGCTGGCCTAACAGTCTTCAGGTCTCAGGTGTCCAGTCGATAGCTGATGCATTAGGCTGATACCCGCCGGTTTGGGGTTTAAACACACATTTTCTTAATACAACATGACCCCATTTCCCCCTCTCATTAATCATGTAACCTGATTACACTCCTGCTTACCCCCTAGCGCCTGGACCCCCCTCCCTTTTTTCTCTCTCTCTCTCTCTCTCTCTCTCTCTCTCTCTCTCTCTCTCTCTCTCTCTCTCTCTCTCTCTCTCTCTCTCTCTCTGCCTTTCATTTGAGCCTATCAGTGGTCTCTTCTGGCTTGCCGTCGGACACTGTGTCAAACCCTGGAGGACGTCTTGCCTCTGATGTCACTGCGGTCTGGAGTGATTACAGCTGGGAGATACACTTTTGTACGCTCTGAAGGAATTATGCCTCAGGGCAGTCGTGTTATGACTAACTTTAGCTTGCGCGTAGCGGGAACACACTGTTCAAAGCAAATCTAAGAAGGTCAGATTTAACGTCTCTGAACCCAAATGAAAGCCATCGGCAATTCTGTCAATGGGTGTGAGACGAACGGCTATAAATGATGCTCCTAATAAAATAGTCGGATCTTACGGGCAACACCTGATGTGTTGGTCCCCGTAGTGATCCTGTCATCCAATCCGAGGCGTGCTTCTTCGGTACGTTGTAGCTGCTGTGTTGTGGTTGGTTGAGCTGTGTGCAGCGACACATCGCTCGCTCGGTCCCATCCTGAGGCCCATCGCCCATGAGGATGGTCTCTGTAAACATTCCGCTCGCTGTGTTTACTTCGGATAAATCTATCCGCTGTGTCCCATGGTGGCTAATTGGCTCAAAGCTGACGTCAGGGATGTCCAAGGATAACACAAGCCTAAACACATTGAAACTTTGTGCAGTAAAGTGCAGGTGTATATATTATATCTGTAACATAAATTAGGCCTATATATCTATATGTGATGTACATCAGAGATGGCTAGAGTAGACACATCCTACACTCAAGTAGAAGTACAGATACTCATGTTTAAAAAGACTCAAGTTAAAGTAAAAAAGTATGGGCTCTGACATATATTTAAGTAAAAAGTAATCATCACTATTACCTGTTTTAGTGTTTTAGTAAAAAGTTGTCAGAAACATTTTGTTTTTACTGATACCAGAAAAATCTACTGAAGTACAGTAACAAAGTATTTGTACTTTGTTACTTCCCATCTCTGCAACAGTGTAGCAAAAGTGTAATCACAGTGTAATGATACTGTAATCATAGTGTAATGATAGTGTAATAACAGTGTAACAACAGTGTAACAACAGTGTAACAACAGTATAACAAGAATATGTATGGAGTTTGATTTTCTTTTTGAAAGGTTGAAAAAGCAAAACAAATATTTTTTCAATTTTTCGAAACTGGTTTTTAATTTTTTTGTTGTTGAAAAACATTTGTAGAAAAATATTTGTTTAATCTTTAAAAAAATATATCCTATACATGAAAAAAAGTTTTGGGGAAGATGTTTTGAAAGGTGATGAACTATCTTAAGGCTCAAGACGCACCAGAAGTTGATGTTGAAATATGATAGGTTCCTCAAGTCGTTGCTTATCCTGTTGTAATCACCCTGACACAAATAATTAACTTCAAGCCACCGCACTGATATTATCCATCACTGGGAAACAAAAGAAAACGACATATTGTCATGAGACTATTGAGGTGTGGAAGCCTTCAACACCTCTAAGATTAGAATCTCTAATTTCTGTTTCATCTGCTTCCTTATCTTGAGAAAACATAGCTTACAAAAACAAATGCCCTCAAAAAAAAAATTCTGCTACTATTTTGTTTTCCACTGACATGCATTAATGCACCGTAGATTTCGGTGTCATGAATTATATTCAATTTTATCTTTGAAAATAATCTGTTCCTCTAAATGTTTTTTCAACCTTTCGAAACTTGTTTTTCTGTATGGGGTAGAATAAGGAAACAAAAAGAAAATGTCTGACTGTCAAGAAACCTTTCACCCACATCGGTTACAACAGACTGAACTCTAACAGACAAAAAATTTTTCTATTTCCCACCTAGGGCCCATGTGTTTGTGTCTTACATGTAGCGGAGGATAGCTGGGGAGCCAGGACTCATCAAGGACTCATCCAGGACTCATCCAGGACTCATCCAAGGCTCATCTAGGTCTCATCCAGGTCTCATCCAAGGCTCATCCAGGTCTGATCCAGGTCTGATCCAGTACTCATCCAAGACTCATCCAGGACTCATCCAGGACTCATCCAGGACTCATCCAAGGCTCATCTAGGTCTCATCCAGGTCTTATCCAAGGCTCATCGAGGTCTGATCCAGGGCTCATCCAGGACTCATCCAGTACTCATCCAAGACTCATCTAGGACTCATCCAGGACAACCACGACTCATCCAGGACTCAACCACAACTCATCCAGGTCTCATCCAGTACTCATCCAGGTCTCATCCAGGACTCATCCAGGACTCATCCAGGACTCATCCAGGACTCATCCAGTACTCATCCAGGTCTCATCCAGGACTCATCAAAGACTCATCCAGTACTTGTCCAGGACTCATCCGGGATTCATCCAGGAGTTAGCCAGGTCTTCCTGGCTGGTGTGAGAACTCAGGAAGCAGCAGGGAGAGTTGGGAAACCAGAGTCTGTGGCGTGGGGCCCCGAGGGCCCTCTGCAGACCAGGTCACACTGGGTCTACATGCCTGTCACTTTGTCACCGATACCCCCGCTGGGCAGCGTGCACATACACAGAGACACACACACGGGATGCACACACAGGGTCATATACGTACCGGACAAACAGTCACACACGCTGGAGAAGAAACACACACACATACGATGTAGAGGCAAGCAAACACTTAGCTGGCACAACACAAACTGTCTTGTCTTGTTAGTCTTGAGACTGTTGAGACTGTTGTAGATTGACACTGATAGTTTTCTAACTCATTCAAAAAACATTGCTTTGGTTATTGCATTACTTAGTTACTAGAACTGATCAAGTCTCTATAATTTACCAATTGAATTCTGGATGAAGAGATATGTTTGTTCTGTCTGGTTTTTATGCACTTTGTGAGAAAGGGTAGATTTTCCTTTTGCTGAGACGAGTAGAAAATAGTAACATTTTCAGTTTCCTAAACCACACTGAGTTCCCTGTGGAACAAAAAAAAATTGGGGGGAAGAATTTTGCAAGATGTTGTGGAGAAAGCAAATATACAATTACCTAAAGGTGATATTGTTAGCAATGCAAGACATCCAAACACACACACACAAAAGCCAAAATACATGTGTATATGCTCACTCACTCACACACAAACAAACACACAAACACACATACACACATACACACACATATGTACACACAAGGATGGTGTTCGATTCCCAGACTGTGTGGTGAGTTTTCAGTGAACTGTCTGTGTGGTTTCCTGTTAAAGCCAAGCAGCTGATTCATCCCTCAACTGCCACAAAGGGCCTGAAACGAGACACTTTGAAATGTGCATCCATGCGCACAGGAACACACACACACACACACACACACACACACACACACACACACACACACACACACACACACACACACACACAAAGATTCACTCATACCCATTTCTTTTTTTCAAAATAATATGCATGTGTCCAAACTTGGAGTTTCCTAAGTACTTTGTGAATCCCAGCACAGCCAGTGAGTGTATGGCCTGGGCCATGTTGCTAATGTCTTTGCTGGCCACATTCAGCCTTGAATAGCTCCATTGACAGTGTGGCCATTGACACCCAGAGCCCTGTGCTGTCACTACACAATGCCTTTCTCCAATACCCCACCCACACTCAAATCAATGGCCTTAAGTGGACCAATCCCCTCCCTGCTTCTGATCTCACCTAGAAGCACTTAAGCACAAGAGGGTCCATCTTGTTAACATAGATTTCCCCATCAAGTTGTGGCTTCAGCCAATGGACAGGACAGACAGGCTGACTGACCAATGGAAGTACAGAGAGGAAGATCGACCAGAACAAGGTTGTTCTTCATGTGGTTTGTTAGTGTCAAGTTCCTAAGAAAAAGCTTATATCTGGAAGTGTGTTTTATGGTGCTGGTCCTCTCCTCTCTCTTTGACTCAACCCGCCCAGCAAACCAATCGTGTTCCTCTGGACCTCATGCAGGTTTGTTCAGTCTGTCCCTCCCATGTCACACACACACCACACGGACACACACATACACACGCACACACTTTGGGGCGAACGAGCGAGCAGTGAATTCCTGAGGGCTATCGGGTTTCACGTTGCCGTGGCGACTGAGCAGGGAGGCAACTCCATTAATCATTGAGAGCGTTTCGCTCCAGAGTGGAGGTCAGCCTGATTGCAGCGGATAGGGTATCATCCGCTCGCCCCTCGCCCCTCGCCCCTCGCCCCGTCACCCGGACGGCCACAGACCCCCTTGATTTGAATTAAAGAAGATTAAGCTGCTCCCTCCTTCCTTTCTCTCTCTCTCTCTCTCTCTCTCTCTCTCTCTCTCTCTCTCTCTCTCTCTCTCTCTCTCTCTCTCTCTAGCTCTCTCTCTCTCTTTCTCCCTCTGCCTCTCTCTTTCCCTCTCTATCTCTCTCTTTTTCACACACACAGACATGTCTGAACACACACACAGACACACACAGCCTAACCCATCTTTACCTATGAGGCCCAGGCCCCGGCGTGGCCCACGAGCGTATCATGTGACCCTGCTGGACGGAGCCACGTGGATTAAGAGATTGGACTGCAGCGTTTATTTTTCAGAGACTCACTGAAACACTAGACCTGCACAGGTGTTTACAGAGAAAGACAGACAGAGAGAAAGAGAGAGAGAAACGTAGAGAGAGAGAAAGAGAGAGAGAGAGAGAGAGAGAGAGAGAGAGAGAGAGAGAGAGAGAGAGAGAGAGAGAGAGAGAGAATGGGTGTAAGAAGAACCTGAATAAGAACCTGAACAAGCAGGAAGGAGATTATGTATTTTTCTCCACTGCTGCATTTTTCTTTTACGTCTTCCTTCTTGCATCCTACCATTCCCCCTATCAGTAACATGTTGCTGCACTTTATGAAAACTGGAAACGATAACTCTGTTTTATCCGTCCTCTGATAATTCCCGCCTCTTTCAAGCACATGAAACGGTGCATTTGTTACAAACCCTTTATAACTTAATAGGACAGGGTTCTTTACGAGCCTGTCCGACAACCAGGGCTGGAGAGGGTTAGACAAGGGGATCCAGGATCCAGAACAGAAGTCTGCCTGCGTGGGCAGGTTGTCTGACAGGGCATGGAACTGGGCCTAGGATGGGGGTGGGATAGCAGGGGAGGATAGGGAGGATGAGGCCCGGGGAAGGATCAAGGCACCCTGTCCAGAAGAGGACTTGAGTTGAGATGAAGTGTTGTATGGAGCATGGGTGTAGCTTGTGTGAACTGTACCCTGAGGTAAAATGACCAGAAAGCATGAGTCGATGAGAGGGACTCTTTCACTGTACACTATTTCTACATCCACACACACAGACACACACAGACACACACACAGACACGCAGACACACACACACACGCAGACACACACTCACTACAACCCCCCCGTCACTAATGACGGCCGTCCAGATTTGAGATTTACGGTGCCTCGGAAACTGGGATGCAGACGGCCACAAATCAGGGGTGACTATGAAATAGAGGCAGGGCCGCACCACTGCACCAGCTCCCAAAGGTGCCCGCCAAATTTACGGGCTTCTCGGCCACTTCAAAAGATCTCCATAACTTAAGGCCAGACGATTTTATTGTTTCATGGAAGCAAAAAAAAAAGGAGAAGAAAAAAAGGAGGGGGCTGAGCAAAAAGAAAGATAGATGGGCTGGGGAAAAATTAAAACCTCCTTTGTCTAAGACAATTAAAATTCCGACGTTCACCATTGGAGCAAGTCACTGGGCTCTTTGCTCATAGCTGTCTCGTGGTAACGGAGCCTAAACTAATACTTGTGGGTAATGAATCCAGGCTGGGATGTCTTGGGCCAGGCGAGCTTTGTGTTTTTCTGTTTTTCTATCCCCTATCGTCCCCGTACTCACCAACAGCAGAGCGGGGCCGTCTGGGAAATAAGCTCTCCGCTGAGATTCTATCAGCTCTCCTTGTTAAAATTAATGATCTCGACACCTTGCTCCTCCAGGTTACGAGGCTATTGGCTGGTACCCCGGCCTTGTTAATGTCCACCTTAATAAGTGTTCACTGTAGCTGGCTGCGGTGTGGCCGAGCGTGATGGGCTAGCGTGGCTCCAAGTAGACCAAGGGTACAAGCTGGACAGATGGAGGTGGGGTTATCAGTGAGATCAATGTGTTTGGGTCAGCGTGTGTGTGTGTGTGGGGAGGGGGGGGGGGGGGGGTAGAGAGCGAGTGAAAGGCATCAACACACACACATGCACACACAGTGTTGTAGCAACAGTATCAGTAATCAAACCCTGCTGTTTTTCTGTATTAGAGGTGGACGGGTTGTTCTCCTGGCTGAAGGTGCACACAGATACACACACGTACGTGTCAGATGAGCCTGCTGGGCCAGGAAGCTGAGACTAACAGCAGGTGGCCTCGCATGTTATCTCGTGACCTGTGTTCTTCTGTGTCTGATTGCTGCACAATAACCCGATTCACCCACAGAGGAGAGTGCATCAAAGCCGGGCGAGACCTGATCAGGTAAAAGTGCACACAGGCAGACGCACACACACACACATAAGCTAGCTGAACTGAGCACTGGTGGGTGTCTTACCATCATAAAACAAACACATGAGATGAAAAGGTAGACGATGAGAGATAAGACCAACATGGACGCAGTGTCCTAGATAGACACCATGGTGAAGGAACAGATAAGAAGGATTTAAACAGAAAGATGAGTTATTCAGTTGCTCCTGAAACTTTCCCTGTATTCCAGCTTGCTATTGGATGGGACACAGAATACATCTTTTTGTACCAGCCTGCTATTGGAGGTGACAGTCTGGTCCACTCTCCCACCATCTGCTCTGGTCCAGCCTATGATCACAATCCCAGACCCAGGAAGTAGTTTTAACCTAGCCTAATATCAGATACACACACACAAACGCACACACACACACACACACACACAGCAGCAAGGTGTGCGGCCGGCCCATTCCAAAGCCCAGATGTGATGAAGGATCGTATTCTTGATTGGACCTACCACACATCTGCCACACACAGTCCCTCACGGTTGCCATCTCTCCATGTTTGCCATTAGAAGATGTTTACGTTTGTGTGTGTGTGTGTGTGTGTGTATGTCTGTGTGTGTGAACATATATGTGTGCATGTCTGTCTCTGTCTGCTTCTACTATGCAGGGGGTTGAATGAGGTATGGAGGACTTAAGGGGTGGAAGAGTTTTGATTCCTTGCAGCGGTTGATAAAAGCCAGAACACAGATATCCCCCTGCTCTCCTGAGGAAGCCCACTCCACTCCACGTCTGAACGCAGAACTGGGCTCTGGGTTGCGACGATTTCTTCAGCAATTTAACTTTAATTAAGCAGAAAAGGAGTGAGCCGCGGAGGAACAATGAGCGCTCTGTTCAGAGGCGTGTGGTCCCAAGCTGGGGTACTTCAGCCAAAAGGTCTGCTCCATTCATTCGGCCATCCCTCCATCCTCCTCTCCAGCCACCCTCCACTCGTCCCCCAGCCCTGTCCCAGACCTGCAGGATCGATCTGGGCCCTGGCAGCATTGGTGGGACTGCACTTGTTCACCCAGCAATCTGAGACATGACTCAGGGAGTGTGAGAGAGGGAAAGAAAGAGAGAGAGACAGAGAGTCAGAGAGTCAGAGAGACGGAGAGAGAGAGAGACAGAGAGACAGAGAGACAGAGAGACAGAGAGACAGAGAGTCAGAGAGGGAGAGAGAGGGAGAGAGGGAGAGAGAGAGACAGAGAGACAGAGAGACAGAGAGACAGAGAGACGGAGAGACGGAGAGACGGAGAGAGGGAGAGAGAGAAACAGAGAGAGAGACAGAGAGAGAGACAGAGAGGAGTCTTTGGATGTGAGCTGGATGGGACATCTGCTCACCTGTTTGGTGCACATCACACACTTGTGCCTGTTCAAGTGTGCACTGTGGCTGACAGTGTGTGTGTGTGTAAACGTGTCCTTGCATACACGTGCGTATGCGAGTGTTTGCCCCTACAGGACACCAAGGGATCTAAGGGGACGCGTCAGAAACAGAGAGCTACATCCCTCTCACTATTTATTACACCTATAACGTTTCAGCGCTCTGGTAAAGAGCTTGGGGGCAGGTAAAGCCCCCCCCAAAAATGGATCATCTGACTAACTGATAAACCAACAGAAGAGGCTGAACCTGCGAGGCAGTAAAATAGCATGGGGTGACTCGGGGCTGGCAGATAGATTCCAGACACAGCTTTTATGGGCTTTGGTAAAGTAGATGTCCTCTCTATAACGCTGCCCGGACTCATCCACTCCTCTGATGAACTGATCACTCCCCGGACAGGGACGACTGCACAACTTTGAGAGGACAGAATAGTAAAGTAGGATAGAATCAAATATAATACAGTAGAGTAGCACAGAATAGAAACAGAATGGAAAATCGTAGAAAATCTTAGAAAATTTTAGAAAATCGTGGACAATAGTTCAAAATATTACTATGGTATGCATGAAATAGAACAAGCATTTAAAACATCTGACAATAACTGTTCATTTTTCTCACCAACCAATCAGAGAAGAAAGCTCACTTTGAGACTGTGCTGATTCGGACTGTGTTTTTCTAGGAAATAAGAACACTAAATTGAAGTTTTTATCAGATACATTTACTAATTAAGGGAATGAAATGGCCTAAACCATACTTTTGTGCTTTGTAATTTGTTGTAACAATAGCCAATGGTTATTTTACCAATACAACCTGTTATGACATAATTTAATGAAATGTAATAGAATAGAATGTAATAGAATTTAATGGAATAGAACAGAATAGATTAGAATAGAAAACACTGGACAACCCAGTTGTTCTTCCTCATACAAAAGGGATCTATACTTTTCCCTTTTGTTGCAGAGTTCTCATTTATTACAGGAAGGTTTCCTTTTACCCATCAATCATAGTGGATGTCACAATACCTGTGAGCTCCTGGAGACTCCAGAGAAAGGCTCCTTCAGGCCAGATCAAGACCAGACAGAGGACACCTGGGCTGAGGGTGTGTGTGTCTGTGTGTGTGTGAGTGTGTGTGTGTGTGTGTGTACATTGGAGGAAGTTTAGTAGATACGTCTTCAGGGGAATGTGTGTGTACACAGAGGGGTGTTTGTGTGTGTGGGTGTGTGTGTGTGTGTGTGTGTGTGTGTGTGTGTGCGCGTGGGTGTGTATGTGTGTGTGCGAATAGGATGTATCTTTGCCTTAAAGGGATATATTCAGGTGTTGTTGTTGTTGATGGGGTGGGGATAAGTTTCACTCTGGCATTCTCAAATGTACAGTTTCCTTTTTAGGTTCACTGACTTACTGTAATCAGGAATATAATGTGGGTATAACCATTCACTCAAAACAAAACCACCCACAAATGCTGAATAACTTTAGATCATATCAAGGATAGAGCATAGAAGAGAAAACATGACCCAACAGTGGAACGCAACTCAACCCTAAACGTCATACAAACCCCAGCTTTGAGATGCCATGAATTGAGTTGCATCGCCTTTATAAATTGAACCTGACTGGCCAATAAAAACCCCTGTCTGCTGCTTTGGGTCGGCCGGGGGTCACAGGCCTCTCTCCGATCGAGAGGGACTGATCTGACTCTGTGTTTTTCCCAAAACACAAATGATGAAATATATACTTCAACAGTGTCAGCTTCCCTCCCCGGTCCTGCCAATCAGAGGTCAGGATCCCCAACCCCAGCTGAGGAGAGGAGGGGAGGGGAGAGAGGAGGAGAGAGGAGAGGAAAGGGAGAAGGAGAGGAGAGGAAAGGCAGAAGGGGAGGGGAGGAGAGGGGAGGAAAGGGAGAAGGAGAGAGGAGGAATATGAGAGGTAAGGGAGAAGGAGAGAGGAGGTGAGGGGAGAGAGAAGAGAGGAGAGGAAAGGAGAAGAATGGAGAGAAATGGAAGTGAGAGGAGAGACGAGATGAGAGGAGTAAAGAAAAGCGGTTGGGAGAGGAGATGATGAGAGAAGAGAAGAGTGGAGAGGATGAGGGAAGAGAGCAGTGGAGAGAGGGGAGGGAAGAGGAGGGGCCTAAATAGGGATCCTGTATCCTATCCTGTTCTGCCTGTTTTCAGACTTTGTTTAGTCTGCCCACGCATCTTTGTATTCCCGCTCACAGGCGGATCTGCCTGCTGCTATCTGATTCTGGCCGTCTTCCTGCTAGCACGTTTAGTTAGCATAGCAGCTAGCCACCAACTGCCAACCGTAGACGTGGGCAGGGGTGCTCACCCCCCCCTCCTCCCCCGGGCCAGGTGCCAGTCTCTCCACTACACCCATGCTTGACCACAGAGCCCAAAGGGACCACTCACTGTTGTTTTTGGATCCCATTTTTTAAAACACTTTTTTTTTTTTATTGCCATGTCTGTCGAGAGCTTCACCCCTTTTTTCCAATGAAAAGTGCAAGTTCTGGCAAGATGCATGGCCTCTGAAACACAGTATATTTCATTTTGAGGGTGGTGGGGGTGGGGGGGGGGGGAATCACAGGATTTTATGAAAACAAACTGGATCTGGTCTTTCATGGGAGCAGTCAGAAGTGTGAGTACAAACAGGAAAGGTGAGACACAGGTAAATGCCCTGGCTCATTAAATTAGCGTCGACCCTGGGTTGGATGTTTCACCCATTAAAGCCTCAGCGCTGGCTGTGGACGTTTCATGCGGCCTGAATTTATTGAATTACCCTGAAAAGATCACATAAGAAAGAGGTTTTCAAATATGCTGAGATGCACAAGATAAGTGTTAAGAGATTCTTATCCAGTAGTTTGCACACAGGCTGCTTTTAAACGGAAACCAAGTTAACAGCTCTGGATTTTTGCTGAGCCCTGCAAAACTAAATGCTACGTTTCTTCCCTGTATGGGTCTCTCTGCACCGCCGTAAACATAGCTAATACTTAATACAGTTATTATATTCCTAAAAGCATAATACAGAGATGTACTGTATTTTCACTGAAGGCTATTCTATTTGAAAATGACTTAATTTATGAAGTAAACTACACAAAAGGAAAACATGTAAATGTTTACTTTCGGACGTTTCTACTTATTGAAAGGACAAGCGCGGCTATGAAGCCCTGTTACATCCCTGACTTCCTCTTATCCACACACGTGTTCCTGGCTGGAGTTTTACACTCATTCATATGGGGGTTTTCCACATCTGTCCACCTTAACCAGGCCTCACACAGGGCCTGCCGGTGGAAACGACATTAGGGATCTAACACATGCCTCCTCTCTCCAGTTTAACACACTGGTCGGACCTCCACAACAGAGAGCGACAGACATGCCGTGTAATGAGATTTTGGTCCACCGTTGAGCTAGCTTTTTTGCCCCATCAGGGAATAAAAAAATGTAAGAGTCCTTTGCTATCAGTGACCCGAGGAGAGGCAATGTCATGGCACGGGCCCTCTAACGTCCAATCAGAGAGAGCGGGGGGAGAGACTCACATTCGGTGCACTGCACAATGACACCTTTGGATGTATAGTTACAGAGGGAGGGGGCCCCCTAATTTATGTCAGCACTATCCCTGAGTTGAATTTATTGACTGTAACTTTATACTGTGAGATCTACTTAAAGAAAGCTGCAGGGCTCTTATTATTCAACTGTCTCTTACACTAACCTCAACTGTAGCATTTCAGCTGACATGAAGGACATATGGTTTCCTAAAGAACCATTAGAGGGACAGGACGCCCACCACAAACACACACACACACACACACACAGCCCAATCCCCACCCCAATAAAACTACAGTTTCCTTCTCCTCATAATGCTTGAGCCCTAGAGAGAGGGGGAGGTGGAAACCATAATGTAAAAACAGTGCTCAAGCAAAGTGAATTTACTGGGTGACACGGGATGATAATTTGAACACAAGTCGAAAGGGAGTTGTAGAAAGACAGGGAAATTAGAGGAAATGTTCATCTGTGTGTGTATGTACATGTGTGTATGTATGTGTGTGTGTGTGTCTGACTGCATGTGTGTGTAACTATGTGTGTGTCTGACAGGGTGTGTCTCTCTCCTCTCTAACTCAGAGGTCACACACAAAACTTCAAAGTCCAAGTACAGAATTCAGTGTATTTTTATGTGAAGGCCTGTGTTCTCTCCTAGTGGTTGAAGGTTCAAAAGAGCACGGGGCTTATAAAAGGCATGTTAAGGCTATTATGTACATCCTATCTGCTCTGGACTCCACTGACCTTGAGCAAATCTAAGACGTCATTAAGTCCACCTACAGTGGAATTTATTTACGCTCGCTAATTTCTCCCCCTGGTTTTTGCAAGGTCGAGAAAGGAGACGCAGATCCTGGTTTTATTGGCCATTAGAGGGGCTGGCTTAAGGCAGGGCAGTTTGTTTGGCTAAGTGGGGCAATTTTGTTCTTTAAGTATCTCGTGTCAACTTTCCCCTCGCAACACGGCAAATGATACAACCTCCCTCCACTCGACCCACAACCCATACTCCACACCCCACGCACATGCACACACACACACACACACACACACACACACACACACAGAACACTCAGATATCATCCTCTACCTCACCCAACTCCACCTAAAACATGCCTTCTAACTTGAAATACATTTTATGAAGACCCAGAATCACTCTGTTTCCATCCAAGTAGGTAGTGAGGTAATGTATCAGCGTGCTCCCAGAGGATAGTGTGATTGGCTGGGTACAGAGGAGGAGAGTGTGATTGGCTGGGTACAGAGGAGGAGAGTGTGATTGGCTGGGTACAGAGGAGGAGAGTGTGATTGGCTGGGTACAGTGGAGGCTCATCGGCCCACTTCTCAGGTCACGGTCTGGCCCTCATGGTGATCATCTAGCTTTCTACACACAGACTGGAAAACAAGGCTTTGGTTCTGCCGTGGTCAGGTCATGTATTGAGATCATAGAGACAACCTCATGTTGGGCTAGAATCATGACTTCCAGTGGCAGAAGCCAAATTCTCCAAGCCAAACAATAACATAACAACGATTACATTTTTCAGTTTCTTTGTTATGATTTACAGTATTTTAATTGCAGTTTCACAAATCGTTTGGCAGTTTTTTATTTACCCAGGGGTGATAGTGTTTTGTTAAGTTGTTGTATGAAGAATCCGGATCAAGAGCTTGCGGTTATTACTGTAAAAAGCACTCGTTGTAAATCTAGGCATGACTCACTCAGCACATTGCCAAATCTCACAAAAAAGAACCCAACACCACAATTTGACCTCAAGGATTAGAGACATGTGCATCAACCTCTCTTCCCTTCCCCGCTTTCACCCCCCACCCCTCTTCCTCCCCCTGTTCCCTGCCCTCCTGCCACCCCCACCCTCCTCACTTCCCGGGAGTGGAAGACGGGTCCTGAACAGCTGCACGGCTACTTGTCTGAGCTGAGTTACAGCAAGGTGCTTGTCTGTTGGCTTTTATTGATAACATTACAGAACTTGATGTAAATATGACCGCAGTACTGACAGGCTTGTCTCCCCCTTCTTAACCCACCTGCTCCCTCGGCAGGTCTGTGTGTGTGTGTGTGTGTGTGTGTGTGTGTGTGTGTGTGTGTGTGTGTGTGTGTGTGTGTGTGTGTGTGTGTGTGTGTGTGTGTGCAGGAGAGTATCTGACCTTCTCACATGGCTCCCTGAGGTGGACACAGACAACAGTTTTGCAGGAAGCACTGAATGAGCTTCACCATCATAAATATCCTCCAACTTTTGACAAAAAAAAGGTTTCGTACTTATTCATATCGTTTCATTTTTTATTTTGAGCCATAACTTCATGCTAGGGCCATTAATAATTTCTCCCTCATGTGGGTTTCTCTAGGCTGCTCCAGAATGAGGAGAACACTGTTGTGCATCACTAAATTGTTGAGATCAAAGGTCAATGGTTATCTCCACGGTTACTCAGAGGTGAACTGCCAGGGAGCTTTGTAGATTTAGGAACATCTTAAGACCATTGTAGCTGATGGATAGATGATAAAACTGTTACCAAACCGGAGGGAAATTCACTTTAGAGATATGTGCAGTGTGTTGTACATCTACACACAAAAACACAGACAGACACACACACCCACACAGAATTATACAGACACACAGTCCATGACATCCAAAGGCCTTGACCCATGAGTGTAAAGTCTAATTAATCACAGTCTGAAAAACTACTGTAAATACCGAGCAACACACTGTGTTGCAGAAACCCACAGATTTGGAGAAAGACGCACATGCACATTCATGTTACACAGTCTGCAGCTGCCGTCAAGCCACACTCACAACCAGTTCCTTCCCGGCCACAGCGAGGGTGAAACAGTTTTCACGCTTTGTCATTCCTTCACTGGCACACATGTAATGCATATTTAATCCACTGGTCATATCCTGGATGATTAATATCTTCCTAATTCAGATCTAGACTCTTCTGGTGGCAATAAGGAGCTGCAGGGGCCTTATTTAATTATTACTTTATTATTCTGGCTCTTGATTAGATTTGCTGTAAGTGACTTAGCCATCTGCTAGCTTCCAGAGAGAGGCATGACACAGGAAGGAGCTGATTCTGGCCATAGCTGTACTGCAGTCTACTCCGTTGGTTCTGCTTTCATAGTTTGAAGGCATGTTGTCAGTTTTTCCAGACACCAGTCAGGTTTAGTCTATAGGGCTTAGCTTTTCAAATGTTTTTTTCTTCTTCTTCATAAAAATCACTTTAAATAAAAGTGTGTTTTGTCTGACTAGCAAGGAAATTGAAAATGTTCCAGACTTCGTTGCTGTTTTACAATCCAGTTGATGATAAAAAGCGTTGAGAATGCAGAGTGATTCACGCATGCTTCTCTTAAATTCCAGTGGAAATAATAAAGAAAGTGATGCCTGTTCCAGCATCATGAGTGGCCACTGTGGCATGGACACATGGAGCAATTTATCACTTGTCTTCAGCGTGCGTGTGGGTGGCCTGGCTCTGGGTATTATTGTAATTTGTGAGGAATTGACAGTAATCCCTCTCTCTCTCAGTGTGAAAGCATATCTTCTCCTCAGCATGTAGCAATGCACATCTTTACTAGAGATTCCTTTTTCTAGTTACATTGAGTTCTTCCTTAATCTTCTCTGTGTTGTCTTACATCACTTAATGCAATGGAAACCTGTTTGGGATAGTAAAGAAATTAATGAATGTTCTCAAGATTTGAATTATTTAAATACTACACTTTTGTTGACTTGTTTTACTTTATTAGTCAGTTTAATTAATTACAGACATAGCCTCTCGTCGTATAATATTTTCATGATTGACTTCATACATACAGCTACAAAAGTTATATAAAACATTAACTTGTCAGACTAAAATGATGTACTTTTCATGGCTTCATTGACAAGCAACTCCAGAGATTGAAAATTTTCTTGAATACAGAATTACAGAAATTCAAAATACTTTTATACTCCAACAATATGGAGGATAAGAATAAAGCAAGGTTTAACACTCGATAAGTACTTAATGGAGCTTAAGTCCTCACTTAAATCTGAGTATGGATATGATTTAATTGTAATTATTCAATCCCTCAGTTAGTTTTTTACTTTTGCAGATGTTTAAAATGTCCTAGACAACTAGCAGAATTAAGAAGAGATAATAAAATTCAACTCTTCCACATCATAAAAACAAAGCGTGTGAATATATATTTACAAAGGAAACATTGCTTCCATAATGTCTACAGCATGTGAGGTCAAATCACACAATTAGACATAATGTACACATGGTGAAACTTGAAGAGATTGTAAATCACAAAAAATCAAGACAGTAGCAGTTAAATGAATGAACATAGAGAAGGTTTTCATATGGACAAGCGTCTACATCTAGAGGGTTAAGATATTCTTTGTCCTCATTCACCAAATAGTGGAAGAGGTTTCAATACATGCTCCTCTGGTGAACAAATATATTGTGAGCACAATTTTCAATTCGGAGTGATGTGGAAATGAGAGACAAATTAAGGAATAGCTGTACACCTATGGCCAGTCACGGTACACATGTACACTACTGTACTATAGCGTGGGTCTCTGGTGCAAGGGCATCATCCGGTTTTTCAACTTACTTTATCACACAAGCATTTACAGACCATAGACACCCGCTGAAGTTCTAACCACAAAATGCAGTAAACTCTCTAAAACAGGAAAAGCTACAAATTCAGCATTACCACACTGCTAATTACTCTGGATGAATTTTTATATGTTTTTTCCTGACAAATTAAATCAAAATGCTATTAAAAGACATATATTGCATGAGGGGGTAAACATTGCAGATTTATGTAAGTCTATTAATTTAGTAGATGTTTCCAAAGCAACGTGATAGCAATCTTTAGGTTAAGGTACTGTAGGTATGGTAGATCTTTAAATGACAAGCAGTTACCGGGGGTCAGACATAGAGCACCTCACAGAGGAGTTACCTCTGGGTAAAACTGAGCATGTTTCTGACCCTTGGTAACCATTTCTTAGTAACCATCCCTTAATAACCTCACTGCTGACCACCAACTCCAATAGAAAACTCCTAGGCTCTGCTGTGTCCTAGCAGCACTGAATTCTCCCTCGTGTTATAGTAACCCGGAATCCAAAACAAGTTGATTAAATGTATGTAAAAAAGCACAGTATATTTAATGCTTTTCGTTGTGGTTGTTCATTTGTGCTTGATATTTTGGTCAGCCTTGATAAAGTTATTTACATTTTGATGATTCTAAGTCTCTCTGACGTGTCAAAGCGTGCTGTGGTGGATCATTCTGAATTATCATCATACTATATTCACAATAATTAAGATATTTTATACTAGTAATTATACTGATAACAAAGTTATGCAATAATATCCTGTCTGACATACAGTCATTGTATGATTTTAATTGCTAGTTTTTGAGTGGGTTGCCTGAGAGTTTGCATTGGAATTGAGCCTCATGCTTTTTTCTTGTTGACAATAAAACAATATGAAAGTCTGATTTGCTGATGACTAACACCATGCCTGATGTAAAATGTTATGTGGTTGTTCTGGAATAAAATGCCTGTTTTTGCCATTAATTAAACATAATTTTGTTTAAATATGTAATCATTCAAATGAAAGTATGTGGATCACATTCCAAAAAAGCATTTTACATGCTCCTGTAACCACACAGCTGCTCTCGCGCTGTCGACTTGACAAGAGACAGGTTCAGGAGATGTCACGCGCATGCAGAGGTAAGGGTCTCAGGGGAACACGAGGGTTGGCAATGGTGAACTATCAGAGGTGCTGCACCAGCACTCAACTTCAAATTATGCTGCGTGCCGCGGACGTGAGTGGGGAAAAGCATAATAGACTCAGTGTACGGTTGAAGTAACTGAGGGAGCAGTGAAAATAAACAGGGATCAAATCAAATGATTGATTGAATGAATTAGTTTTAGTAGTGGTCCACACTCGCCCGCGGCAGCCAAAGCATCTGCCTCTGTACGCCTCTTGTGCCCGCGCTCATCTGCAAGATGCTCTGACTGATTTGATCTCGAAGAGTAGGCAGGCTATAGACATAGGTGCTGTCAGTGTATGCAGGGATTTATTTTCTGAAACTGTCCCTTGAATGTTTAATCTTTTACTCCACGAGTGTGTGAAAACAACAAGGAGACGCGGCCAAGTTCAGTTGGCTGTTCATTACTGACGTGTCCGCCACGGCTAGGACCCCAGAGGCCTCTCTGACCCACCTTGTAGCTTATAGCTTCACAAGGCTCAGCTGTCAGTAAATTAAGACAAGATCTCTTCACTCCTGCTCCATTCCTCCCTGCCCTGGGCATATAGGGTAACAAGATAGATGTAAACATTTAATTATTGTATAGTCCCTCATTCATGGATCTTTAAACAGCAGAGACACCGAGAGCCTGGGTTTAATTCTCTTTCCCTGCGTCTGATCAAAATGACTTGTCCGAAAGAATGTACCTCATCAACCCCCGTAGAGCCGTTCCCTGTGTAGGCCGCGGAAAACCACGTCCCTGCGCCACCATGAGCTCTCTAAAACATCTTGCAATAATCAGTCCAATTAGTGGAGGTCGCGGCAGAGAGCTCTCAGGTTAGCGGTGGGAGGTTGTGAAAATAGGGGGCGGCTATTAGAAGAAATGCGATCCCCATTCATCAACGTTGTAATAATCACCGCTCATACGAGCCACGCGGGCCCAGCAAAGCTCTGATCAAAATGATCCGTGGAAACAAGAGGTTTACAAACACTGTCAAGACGAGACGGGTACCTTGATTCGCCTTGTCACTGCCGGGCTCGTCCGGCCCGCGGCGCGGTGTTTGATGGGCACTTGTGTGACTGAGCAGAGGCCAAGCGCGCGCTTCCCGGTTTAAAAGGGATAAATTAGGCCTGGTTTCTAACCGAATCATATCAAAAAGAAGGACGAATGAAGCATTGTATAGTTTACGCCAGTTGAACAATATCACTCTTGTAGAAAAAAAAAAAGTCTGGGTAACCCCGACTGTTCTCGCATTCCTAATGACTGGTGCCTTCATTTAAACTATTTGGGTAATATTAGTTATTTGACACCCATAGGCTGAAATGTAGCTTCTAAGAAGTCATGAAATAGGACATGCAGTTTAACTTTGTATCCTCTGCAAATTACCAACTTTGAAGTGAGGGTGGGGACAATGTTTCAGAAGATAGGTTAGCAGTCTCAAAGACACATAAACATGATAAGGATGTGCATAAACAACGTCAAGAAAATACGATATTTTGACTGACATTAGACAAAGGGGCCATTGTCAAGGTCATCGCAAACGCCATCAGAAACGACGTGGACAACTTTATGTTATGGGTTCAATTAGTAAGAAACATTGAGCTGTTTTACCTAGATATGTAGAAAAGATAAGAACGTTTAAAAGCTGATGGGACTGTTTTTTCTGTTAGTAGTGGGTCCTCCTTATTTGATAAATTGTTCAATGGCATAGACTGTTTATTGAAGAACCATTGAACAATGTGCTGTGATATTTTGTCACCTTTTTTAGCATGTTAGAAATTGCTTGTAGTGTTCACTTACAATAAAGGCCTTCCTTTTCCTAATAAGTTTTATTAAGTATTTTAGAGACTAAAACTTAAATCTGATTCGGCTACCAATGTCCTACGTTTTACTGCGATTATAACTTATGTATCATTACTGTTACCCCGATTATATACATCATTAAATTAACTGTTATATTAAAACTATAATCAGGCCTACTGTTATTATTGTTATCATGATATTAGTAGTAACCTATCAGTGACACTGTTAAAGTAGTAATATTGTTGTTATAGTATTTTCTTATAAATACAACAATTTGAAAATAATATACACATAACTCTTTACAGATACATCTAATATCGTTCACTTTGACATGTTCCATTTGCTCATACTCCTTTGCAGGGTTAAATCAAAACGTTGTTTCTCTCAATATCCATTTCACCAGCCTATAGTCCCCTGACAATTTGCATCAGTCAAGCTAATACCTAAATACCATTTGCTTCGGGCGAAACCCAAGTCAATTTATTAAACATCGTTTCTTCTTCGATAAAGCACAACATGGAAACGGATAAGGGTCTTCTTACAGGACGGTTCATTTTGGTGTTCATTTGGTGATAAAAACAAAACCAGTTTGTGTTAGTTTCTAGTGAAGCCTACTTGTCTATTTGGGACAATATTGTAGTATTAGTATGCTAGAAGGATACTTTAGATTCATTTACGCAATCAAGTTTCAGCTGAAGTAGGCTACTGTCTGAACAATAAATTGTAAACAGCACCTAGGCTACTTTGGATACAAATGATCCTTTCTTAAAATGTTTCTGACTGCTTGACTAATAGCCTGTAGATAATACGATTATGAATCAATGTTTACATCTGTAGAATATGTAGCCTAACTACTTTGCCGCTAATGTATAATATTCCAATAAATATAGCCTAATTGTCATGCCACTTTTATGCAAACTTCAAAATATGTCAAAATGTCAAAAAGTATTTCAACGCTTATATTTCATTTTAAATTGCACTGTTGGCTCAGGACCTGTGGAGACGCTCCGGCGGCCCGGCGGCTGCTCTGTGATCACAGCACCGCAGGTTGGAACAGCTCGAGCCTGTCCGGGAAAAGGCTTATAAGGAACCAAAACTACAAGCAACCAAAATACTTTTTCATGTCTTGCCACATTACAACCCTTCCTTCATATTACAAGCGTCAGCGATTCTGCAATTAGATTCGAAGACGTGTTTTGCTGAGCTTTCTTGTGGGTTGAGCTGTTATTGAGTTAGCAAGATCAGAAAGCTGCTTGTATGAACGCTGAAACAGGTTTGTACGCTATTTAACAGAAAGCGGAAAAGCAGCTCGGCATTCGAGCTCTGTGACCAGGTAGAGGCCTAGTGAGATATGATACTGCTGAGTGTATATCATTGACTTAATGAAGAGTTCCGGTCGTCTTTCTGCTGGTCAATCTTTACTCTACAGGTCAATAATAATGACATTGGATAGATTACATAGGCTTTGATCATCTCATCATGAAGAATGCGAAATTAAAATGAATTCAAAACGTGCCCCACATGCCTTGGGTATTTTATCATTAACGTGTTTTAATTTATCTTACCGGCTTCTGGAGTACGCTGCTCTTCCTCTCACCAGCCGTGCATCCCGAGCTCTCCCCCTCCCCTTCCATCGACCAGACATGCCCGTGTAGCTTTAAAGACTGCACCTCTCTTAACCATTTGATTCGTTATCTAAACACCTTGTTCCTTTGCTTCAACGCAATTCCACTTTCCACATTGTTTCTCGAGGCGTCTGGATGGTGCGCCTCGAGATTGGTTGCTTGGTTATTTTTTAGGCAAGCACGTGTATTAAATAATGCATGTCTAACGGCACCTTCAGGTGGTCAGACTCATGTCAGGGATGACAGTGAGCTTTTTTGTTGGTAAACTTTCTTTACTCCAAACGGATTACTTTTGATAATCATCCAACTTCCCCGTTATAACTCCACAAACACTTGCACATGTATTAATACGGAAATAAATAGACTGCATTCAAAACACTGGTTGTTTGAATCTTTAAAAGTTTTTATGTTGCTGGACTATACTTTTGTTTTAGACACACAGTTATGTAGTACATATGGAAGGCTTTGGATATTGGCTCAATGTAAAGTCACTGCATTAAGCTTTAATGAAGAGTAATCAGAACACACATGGAGATTCTTCCCTCGTAAACACGAGCTGTACGCATTGTGCGCGCACGCGGCCGGGTGCTCCGCGCGCTCTAGCGCCATCCTCATCCCAAACATGGGATCTCTACTCTGTGCTCAATGGCTGATTCAACTGCCTGTCAAACAGAGGGGAGAGAAAAAATCCGATTTAAAGGAAAAATCTGAGCAATATTTCTATTGGTAGGCGGGCTTGAAGTGCAGGGAACAATCAGTCTGCCGGCCCAGGGAGCCACCTCAAAGAGTATCAGGTTACCATGAATGACAGCGTAACCATGGCAAATAATTTGACTAATACTATTGTCTTATCCTCGCCATCCCCGGGTCAGATAACCAACCAATCACAGTTCACATAATCGCTTCTCTTGCCAGCTTAGAATAATATTATTAAAACAAGCGAGCGAGTCTGGTTTTAGGAGTAGGTTATGTTGAAACGACATAGCAAAGGTGGAGGACGGCTGAGGACGGAGTAAAAACTTTCTCTCTGATTAACTTTCTGGGAATGCTCTGTATTTTGTATGGCTGAACAGGACATCGGTTCTCTCAAAGGGGTTGGATTTTATCTACCGTTTTCATATTATTTTTTGGAAACTTTTGTCGTTCATGGACTTACTGTGTACATACTTTAATGTCTTAAGCGCTAGAAAGGACGTGGTCGAAGAGCAAAGCATACCTGTTTATTAACTTACAACCATGTCTATGCTTCCAACGTTTGGCTTTACGCAAGAGCAAGTCGCGTGCGTCTGTGAAGTTCTCCAACAGGGTGGCAATATCGAACGTCTCGGGCGCTTTTTATGGTCTTTACCAGCTTGCGAGCACCTCCACAAAAACGAGAGTGTTCTCAAAGCTAAAGCTGTGGTTGCGTTCCACAGAGGAAACTTCAGAGAGCTTTATAAGATTCTCGAAAGCCACCAATTTTCTCCCCACAACCACCCGAAGCTACAGCAGCTGTGGCTCAAAGCGCACTATATTGAGGCGGAGAAGCTCCGGGGCCGTCCTCTCGGGGCTGTGGGAAAGTACCGTGTCCGTAGAAAGTTCCCACTGCCTCGGTCCATATGGGACGGCGAAGAGACGAGTTACTGTTTCAAAGAGAAGAGCCGGAGCGTGCTCAGAGAGTGGTACACGCATAACCCGTACCCTTCCCCGCGAGAAAAAAGAGAGCTTGCAGAAGCCACCGGGTTGACTACAACACAAGTCAGTAACTGGTTCAAAAACAGACGGCAAAGAGACCGCGCTGCAGAGGCCAAGGAAAGGTACGAGTAAGTGATTGTTTACTTGTTGTCTGTCGGTCTGGAGGAGTGAAATATGGATTTAGACTATTGATAAAAAGTACATGGGCCTAACTAAATCTACCGTGGAAACTGGGCTGACGGAAAGACTTACATAGGTCGACTCTATAAATGACTATTCCACAAACAGTTTCACAAGAAGTTGCCAAAGATATTGGTTGGGTGTAGAGTACTGTAAAATGTAGGCCTGCATAATTTCATATAGCAGAATAACTCCTGAATAAGTAAGTAAATGTTCATATAGTGGTCATCCAAAATCAATTTAGAAAAATCTCCCATGAAGCAGGCTATCATGTAGCCTTTTACCTCAATATAATCGACCCTGTAGTTCACATGCGTAGGCCGAGGTCAACATCAAGCATGTGAAACGCAATTTAGACAATAAATTGACTTATTTTCCTGGCTATATGTGTCCGTTTTGTTACATTTGGTTATGACCAATCAAGTAAAAAAACAACAACAATATAAACACCATATTAAGGATATCTGTAGTCAGGTGCCCGTGGAGAGATGGTGTCCTTTTTCACCCGCTGGCAAGTCATTCAGACAGAGCACTGCATAAATCACTGATTGTTCATTGTAAAACTGAAAGTCACTGACTACGATTCGGACTTTTAAATTATGTCTAATAGAACAATCGTTTTGGGTTGTCAAAAATGTCTGCCAGCCCATGAGTTGGCCTTCAAGTTGAAGGTAGCCTATGTGTGACTACACTACGAATGCATTAAAACTGTTGATATTTAAAAGTTGAGCTACTTACTAAAGAAGGTTTAAATTTCAATTTTGCAAACAAAACTTTGGCTCAGGTAGATAAACTGTAGTCTACATTCACACTAATGGGGTGATCAGGCCAATGGTGTCAATTATTGCTACCTAATCTCTGACATGAATAGGCCTACTTCACGAAATCAATGAATAGCAATGACATAGCCTAGTGTGTGTGTGTGTGTGTGCAGGCGTGCTTACGAGTGCTTTTCAAATATTTGGTCAAATTAGCGACGTTGATAATTGTTTTTAATTATAGTCCCTGTTCATCTCAATAAGTCCCTTTCTGTCAATGACCATATATTGTTTAATTGATCAGGCATTGCCATGCTTTAAAATAGTGTAAGCGTAGTGTAGTTTTGCATTTGGTTGTTTTTATAGCTTATGTTGACATACATATATGATTCATCAAATTATGTATTTTCCTCTTCATAGGGAAAACAACGAGAACAGCAACAGTCACAACCCATTGACTTCTTCCATGAATGGAAATAAAACTATTTTGGGGAGCTCGGACGACGACAAAACGCCTTCGGGAACGCCGGATCACACGTCCTCGAGCCCAGCTATGCTCCTCACATCAAACTCGGGATTGCAGTCGCTGCACGGCCTTGCACCGCCACCGGGACCCAGTGCCATCCCGGTGCCCAGTGCAGACTCGGTGCACCACCACCACTCTTTGCACGACACTATACTGAACCCTATGTCGTCTAACTTGGTGGATCTGGGCTCCTAATCAGCGGAGCCTGCTTGGACGGAGACTTTGTATGTGTACATGGATGTGTGAGACACGCTTCAGGCACTTGAGGCGAGGTGTAAAGGCGGAAGGAACGAATGGACTCTTTAGGGGGCTTCTGTGATGTGCAGCACGGTGAGACGTGAGATGGTAGTCCATAGGAGTTTAGTTGAAAGGTATTTTACCGGAATGTAATAACATGTTATATTGTTGAAAACAATAAAATGTCTTAATTCTTGTTACTATTATCGTTATTATTTTAGGGGATAGGCGCGTGTAAACTCAGTCAGGTAGGCATCCCCACGACCTTTCGTTTACACAGGTTTTCCAAGAGAGCCAAATTCAGTTTATTTTGTGTTGTATGGGGTATCTTAGTATAAGTATCTTGCATCACAAAAGGCGCCTGTGAACAACTAAATATATTATTTTATTATTTGTATTTTCATTTGGAAAACGACTGCATGTAAACTTTGCGATTAACAATAAAACATAAACAAACGATCCAACTACAGTTTCATGTACCTTTACAATGAAAAACAAACAAGAAATGCATTTATTAACAGGAGAACGTGTGTGATTTCCCACTAAGTTTATCCAGCTTTTGTTGCTTTTTGTTTTGAGAAGTGTTATTTTTTCAAAAGCCTCCCCCGAGAGATCTTTTTTTATGGGATGGACAATTAATGGTCTTTGTGGTAAAAAAAAAAAAAAAACTTTGTGAATCGAACACCCTGATTATGAAAACGGTTTGAAAATATAATGTCAACAGGTGCTTAGCTCATGGCCAGAATTATCCATTTAAAATCTCTCAGTTTACAGTTTGACTCGCAATACGCATTTAAAAGGTCCTGATAAATGCTTTCTAAGATTGTATATTATTATTGTTGAGTGGCGCTTGCCACGATGTTGTTTGCAGGATATTATAGACAGTATATACGGATCAAATTCAGCAGTTTAAAAACTATGGGTGTAGAGATAGATAGGTTACTGTATATGCGCTTTAGTTTTCAAGTTGATGCTGTGAAACAGTATCAATGTTTGAATTGAAGAAGTGACATTGCATTATGAAGCCTTTGGAAAGACTGTTCATTCAGTGTACATTACGACATGTGTTGCATTTAGACTATAGCCTTGAACAGTTTAACATATCATTGTGCATGCAGAAATGCTTTGCAATAATAACTATATTCAAATTACACGTGTCAGGAACCATGCGCTGTTGTATTAAAGTCCGTTTTTAACATGTCCAATGATTAGCATAATTATGTTTATGGCATATGAAAGTGTAGGTCTAAGCCTGCTTTTTTTAACTTTAATTCAAAAACGTTCGTTCACAACTGTCAGAAGCCTGGCAGTTACTAACAAACAAGTTGGTTGAAGTTGGATGGACTATCCTTGATGTTCAGGTGATGACATCTAATCTGTCCTCGCGTCGATGATGGAAACAAAAGTACGGCGTTAGCAGAGACATAAAATAAATAACTAAATACAAAACTATAACTTGTGTTGAAAGAGGACTCTGTTTGAACAGCTTCATCACAACTTAACCCAATATTTTATGTTTTCCAAAGGTGTACAGAATGTTTTTCTTCAAATGGCTATGACTTCGCCTCATTTTCAGGATGTCAGTATTTGCATTGTTTGTACAGTGGCTATTTGCAGATATAAGACCACAACTTGCAAGATGCTTTTCTGCTTCATTAGGTCCTGGCCATGGAAATGTTCATGACCTTGTTATTTGTTATGATGTAACTGCTAATATAATATAACATACATTTCTTAAACACTTAACCAAAATGATACTGAAGTAACTAAAGTACAAACATATACTAAAAGTAGCTGATGGAATATTGAATATCAGAGACTAGTTGTGCATGATCACCCATGCTCTTGTGTTCACATGTTTGTATTAATCGTATTATTTAAATAAGCCTACATAAACAAAACAGTTTGAAGATGAATTCTTCAAAGTTATTCTCGTTGAACAGGTTTAAGATCAAAGATTAGACTGTAACAAAACAAATAGACCTATTGAAATTCTCGAGAAGAGCAAGGTGGTCATTAAATTCTGTGTTTCTCCTGCTGAGCAATGCTGATGTTTTACCAGCGCGTGAGTGCAGCACATGTTCTTGGAAAGGGGTGGGGAATGCTGTTAAACTTTTGGGCTAAAGATGTTAGGGAAATCTGCCGGCCAAAGCTGGGCTAACAAGACTCCCACTGGGTATAAATGCTGCGCATTGTAGATATTTAGTTGGAATCTTAGTTTACGGAAAAGGGACTCTTATTCGGCAACCATACGAAAACCAATGGAATCTGAATAAAAAGAATACACTTTATACATAAACAAAGGCCCTTTTAAATGACATGAATTAGATATAGGCCAATCCATATAAAACAATAACTAGGCTAAACTTAATCTGAAAACCGAAGAATTTCCAAGTATAACGGGACCAAAGTGACATGACAAATACTATTAGCCTCCAGCGTGCATCGTTTGATCAATGTCATCGCTGTGGTTTATAAACATCTCAGGTCAGGACAGTGCTTAAAAACAGTCATGCTGGCAAATAAACTATCCCTCTGCTTCAATACTGCTCAGGAATTTGTCGGATGAATACGCTACAATAAAATACAGTGCAGCCTATATGCTGTTGAGCCTGTTGCAAATGTGAACAAATCAATCATAGATTAAAACTGTAGTTATTTGGCAAATAGCAATACCTTGAGTTGAAGGCAAAATGCTTGATGCGCGCATCACTTCACGCACGTGGACATGCTTTACGCACGCAATTGTCCATGACACATTGTCGATTGTCAATGTGTCCTGTTTCAGAATTTCAGAGTTTCAGTTATTTGCCGTTCTACGTAAGCCTACTTAGACAACTGGTCATCTTTATGCTACCATATTGTTGGCTACCCGACACACATAGTTTTTCTTAAAGGCATGTATCAACTCCAGTTTGCATATGTTTCTTGACTCTCAAGCGGCAAACCTTAAACCTCATTGAAACTTAGTTTTCCTGTAATGCATAAATATGCTGTAATGTGATAACTCTTAAAACATAGTTATGTTTGCACTGTAGGTGTTTTTGCGTGGTGACATGCATAACCTTAAATAAGTGAAATGCATATAGGCCTACTGTAGCCTCAATATTGCAACATTTGTAATACTTTATTAAAAGATTTTGTATGAATTTCTCAATTGGTTTGGAAAATGTAGTCTTTACGTGATGTGACACACATTTGATTAAGGAACATGCTAAATATCTTAAACATAACATCTTAACATTTAAGTTTATGCCTGTTTATGATAAATATATTTTTAAATCAAAATGTAAAAAAGGTTACCTCTCATTTGTTTAGGGCAGGGTATTCACATTATCCTAATATGATGATTTTTCTATACGAAGGCTGTTCTTTACAAAATTGTCGATAATAGAGTCAGTCTGACTCTACAAGGCTATCCATGGCAGATGCAGTGTGAAACATCTTTAAGTCGACATTGAGTCTTATCATTCTTTTAGTCAGACAAAACAAAATATTTACTGTAGATTTAATGAAATGTGTATCCCCAAAAGTTATATCATTACGTAGTACTGGACCTACTGCTAACAACTGAAAATTCCACTAGGTCTGTTATTGACAGTACAGTTTAAGTGGTAATTGTGTTTTATTCTTGTTATTCTTGTCATTCTTATGCTTGTATTTCTGTATTTCATGGCATTGTTGCTGTCATGGGCTTCACTTTTTCACTTCACTTCATGTCTCTATCTGACAGGTGTAGCCTACGCGCACGTTTGTATTTTAATGTCCTTTTATTAGTTTCGGGGTTTTTTTGCAAACTGTTCAGGGTCAAATACAGTGAGACGGTTATTGATGGACACATTGATTTCAACGTTTCTTGAACCATTACGCATTTTAGTGTATCAGGTGCATCCCATAAAATAGATGAAACAGCGGAAACGGGGGGTGTTGTGTTACGGTCAAGGAAGAGCGCGCCGTGGTCAGGGGAGTAGAACCAAGCCAAGCATTAATGCACCAGGCAACTCCCCGCGTGCAGTGGACGCATAAAGTTACCGTACAAACTGCTGCTATCTGTCACGGTGGATGACCTGTGCGAGTAAAAAAGTCGTGTTGCAGAACTACAAGACTATCCGACTTGAAGGGTCAAAACAATGGCGTGTTCTTGCAATTGCAACTGAAATTGCAAACATGTGGAACTTGATGACCAATGCGGAAAACCACGACCACTCAAATTTGAAGATTTACCAACAGCCTTCAGTTCACAATAGCCTTTCTTGGGTGGTCATTTGATGCCGTCCATTACATCTGTCCACCCTAGAGATTACCATCACCATTTGTGCTGCCTTCATTTTGCAGTATAGGAGTAGAATTCGCGAATACAATTTCAACGTGTTGTTGAATGTAATATCAGTACCGATGTTGAAATAAGGAGGTTTCTTAGGCCTCTGCGCAGCTCAGAAGCGGATCAAATACGTAAAAGCCAACAGCTTCACTTTGTGAATGTCGCTGATTGCCGTTTTGGGGGCTACTCACTGTGCCAATAAACATAACCCAATAGATTACACACATGACCTTCAATGTATAGAAAGCGACCTGGAGCCTTAGAACTTATCAAAGTAAATGATGTTATCAACCCCCCAAAATATGTTTACTGGTAGGCCTACTTTCCAGACCCACATATCTTTCTTGACACATAATTGTGAAATCACAATCACATATCAATGTGAATTATGTTGCTTGTGTAACTGTTGGTTGGGTTTCCTTAAATTTCCACCCAAACGGGTAGGACCAGGTAGACTGCTGAGTGAGCCAGACTTTTACTTGATCTAGGTGTGTATTATAGTATGTGTGTGCGTATGAAAGTGTGTGTGCGTGTGTGCAGTAGGCCTATGTGTGAATGCGTGCATGTGTGTGAATGTTTCTGTGTGCGTGTGTGTGAGTGTGTGGGACCCGTTTTCGTCAACTGAAACGAAACTGTCAGTAAACACCAGTGCTGTTTTCAGGACAGAGAACTAAATACTTACACATTGAAACCAAAACAGTGGAGTGAAGTGTTGTAGGCCTATATCATCAATATCACATCGTTTATAATGCGCACTTGACTGGGTTGTCTTACGTAACGGCAACACAATGTTAATTACATTTCTGTCGTTGCAATTGAAAAAGCAACCAGGCTCTCTTTTCCTGCTTCGCACGGGGATGCAGGTGTCAGGGGCGTGACCTGGGCCCTGATGGTCAACATCAACACTGTTGTGGAACGTTCCAACATGCTGGATGGAGGATGAGTGTTCTTCCTGCTGCTATGGAAACCATAACAACGACTACTGAGTGTGGTTCAATGAATGATGCGTGTATATTCACGCTTACACACACACACACGCACACGTGCACACAGATAAACACAAACTTAGAGTTATGGTCTTGTAAGGAATACGTTTAAGAATGAACGGCAACAGGTCGCATGTATTATTGGTGCGTACGCCATCTAGCGGAGGTGATCGATCTAACAGGGAGAAGCACAGAGAACAGAAGAGAAGAGAGAAGCTGTCCAACCAATAAAAACTAGCTTACGTAAAACTGGAACGTTTTATAATACATCAAATTTAGTATGACTTAATGAACCACAATTTGAAAATATTTAACATTTGTTTGACAATTTCATTAGGACCACACAATGGCAAAATGCAAGCTAGACTTTTCATTTGTGTTACCCCCCTCAATCTTTCTCCTTTTTTCTCCTCACTTTTTTTCTTTTCACCCTTCATGTTCCCTCGCTCCTCTTATCTCCCCACTCTGTTTTATTCATCCCTTTCCTTCCTCTCCTCACTTCTCTCCTCCTCTCCCCCCTTCTTTTCCCCTCCTCTATGATCAGACCTCCATCTTTACAATATTTGATGCCTGCCTCCATAACTCTCTGTCCCTCCCTCTTTCCTCCCCTTCTCTCTGTTTTCCTGCATAAGTATCCCCCCCATCCCCATCTCTATTTCTATCTTGCCCTTCCTCCACCCTGCTCTCTGCTACTCCTCTCTCATTCTCCTCCTTCCCTCATCATGATAACTTCCACAACACTGGTTTTCAAGCTGTATACTTCTCAGATGTTGCTGTTGTAGTCATTTAGAATGTTTTTTTTTACATCCAGTTACTGCCTGACTTAGTCTGCTAGTGAGCTTCAGTTGCTTCTTAGCGCCAGGAAGAAGTGTGTGTGTGTGTGTCACTGTCTCCACGTGTGTGCTTGGCAAGAAAGGTTGAGATCGAATGAGAGACAGAGAGTGAATCCAATCGTTGGATGTGAAGGTTTGTGGTCATGGCGCCCCCTGGTGTCTGGTCTCTGATAGGTCCTCATTTTAACAGGTTTTCACCCTCTGAAGTGTGACCCAATTATATGCCAGATCCTTCAGATGCATCTTCTGGCTTCCTTCTATGCCATTAGTGATTATGAAGGGGGAAACCAGGAAATGACTACCATCACATATGTCATGTCAGATCAGTTATCGGCTGCAGAGTTTGGGTTAAAAGTATATTATCAGAAAATATATTTAAAACAATATGTATATGTTATCAGTTATTCACACCACCTCATTGCCATGAAGTTTCAAGCTTGTCGAGATACTAAAGTATTTTCCTGTTTTTACTTACCTGTATGTCAGTGCTTTGTCTCCCATCCACTTCATGGATGAATACCAGATTCAGTCAGTAGATGACACTGTTACACAACAAGTTCCAAGTCTGTGTGTTTCTGTGTTTCTGTGAGTGTGTGCTTGACAATTCAATGAAAACGAAATAATAATATTATAATCTCAGTAAACACCCTCTGTCCATGCTCTCATCCTAAAGGTCACTAGGGATTACATTTGGTAAGTAAAAAAAACGAACATTGTCCATTAACATTTTCGAGCAAAGAGCCTTTTTTCCCCAGTGTTTCCCTTTGCCTCACCATCACATATCGCACACAAAGCTATGTGATCCTGTCTCTGCACTGATAAACCTTCCAATCTTTACAGTGGCCCAACAGTTTCTCCTCAGTCTGGAAATTACCATTTGATAACTGAATTATCTTGACACACAGAATAAACCAGATAGTCTGACTCTGATCATCCAGAGCTTCATCTTCTCCCCCTTGTGTGATGTACAGCTGACCCCCATTTACTAGCAGGACTGTTGCGTCGGACCAGAGCAGGGGTTTGAAATATGCATGTGACCCAGGGGCACCTCAGGACAGATGCCTTTTTAAAGAGTTTGCTTTGAAGACCAGATGAGTCACTCACCACATGTACAAAAGCCCATTAAATAAACATGTGGCCGGTCCACCATTCATCTCGACCAGGGCCTCGTCCGAACGTAACACAAGGGGCCAGGGGAGCTTCATCTCTGGGTTCTAGGAGAGCATGGGGTGGGGAACTTGAGAGTTATGGATGTGCTACCTCAGATAGATGTTAAGGAGTATCTTGTGTTTAGAAAATTATTGATTGAGACAACTGGTTTCAAGGTGGTAGTGTTGAGATGAACACAATTGTTTTTCATGGCCAAGAAGACAGTGGACTTTTTTTGTTACAGGTCACCAGTTTCTTTCAACACAGAATGTTTACTGTTTTTCAGATATAGTAGGCTACATGGTGATTTGCAATATTGAGATTAAATGCTAGTACAGGCTATTGGTATCTATATTTGATGTGCCTTCAAAGGCAGCACCTAAAGTCAAATGGCAACTACATTTTAAATGGTTTGCATCTGTAGTTATCTTTATTTGTCATCTTTTCTCTCTCTCTCGCTCAGGAAGCATGCATGCCTTTATGAGTCCTCTTATGGATGTAATGGAAATAGACTGCACTGACTCTTCACTCGTTGTTACTTTCGCCAGCAGGCGCTCATGAAGAAAATACGGTCGCATTTGAGTGGGTGGGGGTTGAACCTAAAGTGGAAGTGAAAAAGTTGATACTCGCTCCTATACCAGGCTACCTACCTCCTTTGAGACTGGGATTAATGGTTGTCCTGTAGCTATAAGCGTGTTTTACCGTCCATTTACAGCGGGCCCTCTCAGTCTCCTGCTCTTCGCCCGAGAGTTTAACTCTAAAAGGCCGCGCTCCAACTGAACCCATTAGATTTTCTCCTTGGAAGCTCGAAAACCCTGGGTATCAGTGGTGAAAAATTAACCAGGGAGTCGGGATTCCATTACACTCGCTGCCGTCTGAATCCTTGATCTAGCACAAATGGAAATCCAGTTCAGTGTTCCAACATCATTTGACTTTCATATGATAAAACATTAATGCGCGCGCTTGTTCAGACCCTGTCCCCGTGGTGCCCGGGCATTAACTGGAGCGCAAGAAGCTCCATGAAACTAACAAGACAGGAGGTATGAGTGTACGAACCTCCATGTAAGAAAAAGCATACAATTATAATACGTCATGTTCATATGTTGGGTGTGGTGCTGTGGTTTAGAATTAGTTTTAGGCCTATTCATGAGACTGAACAAACCAATCACGATTTGTTCCGGTGTCAGGGCACATGTGAACGCTTTAGCATTAACAGTAACAAAACATTTCTTACCATTAGATTTCCAGTCACATTATTTCTACAGGCCTCATGCCATGCTTAAACGTTTAACACCGCTTCTTGGTACCGTTTGTTATTACATAAAAACCCCACTGGGTGGCAGTATGAGCATGCGTAATGCTGCCGACTTGAACCACCTTATTGTTGCTGCTATCCTTGGAATCCACACAATCAGAGGCAGTTTGTGAACACGAGCTCAGCACTGGGTAATCTATTCTACTGCTCTAAATGGAAGTTAAATTGATAAGGCCAACCAGACTCCAACTGGAGTCAATCTCCGACCTTTTGTTAAGAATGTGCACGCAGTTTAAAACGGTCCTGTGTACTTTTCATTCCACTTACGCAGAATGATTGTTATGAATCGATAATGTATTAAATATTAAATAAAATAAAATGTGTGTAAAGAAACCAGGGTAGGCTTTTACTTGATCATGAGTAGGCCGCGTCTCCACTTACGTATTTGAACTAGACCATAGGCTGTGTAATTGTGTTTAGGCTACTGTCATTCTTTGGAGTGCAGTGACTAACAGATAAATGCCCAGATTTGTAGTGTAGGTTGTATCCTGTAGCACCTGATCTATAGTTTCTTGCTGTTTAACCAGATCTAAATAGTTAAAAAGTAAATTGGTCTTAATATGTTTTTATTAACAGTCCATGTTAAAAAGTCATTTGTTCATAACTAGGATAGTTAAGAAGTTAAATTGCTTTAGCCATCACATTAAAACTACTAAACTGGGGTATTATTACATTTTTTGTTATTTTTAAATGCAGAATTAATGTTGCGTGTTGAAGTTAACAGTTGGATATATTGCCTATCTTTAAACGTATTTTGAATGTATAGATAGCAATAAATAGGCTATGTGAACGCAATTGCTGGTTATTTTACAATAGACATGTTGGTTGGGCCTATTTGGGTTTCACTGTCTGGGAATATGCAAAGTATGTTTAAAACGGACAGATGAAGGTGTCAGGGACAGGGATATGAAGACAGGGGAAAAGATGATTACTGAACAGGCGGGCAGTCTGTCGCTCATTATTCGTCCTCGGCTGAGCGGGTTTGGATGTGTGGCCGAGTCTATCCGGCTCTTTCAATGAGAGTGAAGGGACTTGTTTCTGCCCAGGCTTGCACTCTCTCTCCGGGTTGACAATAGCGAGGAGCGTTCACTGACAGGGTATGGAACAATCACCAATTCATCAGGGGGAACGTGTCACCAAAGTCCAGCTAACATGACATCTGTTTAAATGGTTTCTTGCTAATAAAGTTGTCTCGAATGGTGTTTTTGTTAGCATGTCAAAGATTATTTACAAAATGAGTCAATCTATAAATGGTCTGATGATTGTTGGGCAGCGTTGCCGTAGGAGACGCAGGGGGTGCTATTGGTGACTCGGGGGGCAACCTCTCCGGCTCAGCGGGGCTCCGCGAGCAGCGGCGCTAATTGAGAAGGCCGGCCGGAGGACGCCTTAGTGAACGGATATGAGATATGAGGTAAAAACTCTCTGTCTGTCTCTGTCTCTCTCTCTCTCTCTCTTTCAAATTCATACTAATTGCTAATTGAATTGTCTACCTTTAATCGGTTGTCCTTTCCCTCAAACGGACGTAGCCATCTCAAATTGATAGTTTAAGTGATTGGTGTTCCGGAGTTTTAGAATTGTATTCATACAACAGAATGACAGTAAAATACAAAAATTGTATTTAAAATGCACCTTTAAAGTAGACCTGCTGGCTTCAGTTGCCGTGTATTTCACGCAAAGCATGCATCGATCTACGATAGGCCTAAATATAGCCAATATGATTAATTTAAACATGTCATATGTTGACTTTTTTTTTTTTTTTGTAATACATTTGACCTATAAATATATGTGCCTGAACGATATGCTTGCGGCTTCGTAGATTATATTATTTGTCTCAATGACTCTCGCTTCGTGTGTTTGTTTTCTTTCTCACTGCATACATTAACGCCATAAAATGGCATGAGAATAGCTGTTGAAATCACAGGTGCTGGCTGTGTTTAAGCTGCTCGCGGGTCTGTCCACTCAGTGTGCAGAAGGCGCGAGATCAGAGCCGCGTACCCCCTCTTTCACCCTCCCCCTCCACCCATTGAGCAACAGAGAGGTGTGTTGCGGATGAACAAGCTAAAGTTGGGTTGCTTTCATGTTGTGCTTGTTTAAAAGAGCTCGTGGAATGGTACTAATCGGCATTAAAGCATATTTCCCCTAGTGTTGAACATTTTAAACGGTAAGCATCAGAGAGGCTATGATCCCATCTGCCTATGCCTCCAAATTAAAGTTCAAACGAGAGGCTTATATACCACTGATCCTGTATCATAGCCTCTCGTGACCCCTCAATTACTATTTAATAGAATTACAGTTTTAAATCCCTGTAGTCTTAGAGAGAGAGAAGAATGTTTATCGTTGGCCCAGCGTTGTCTCTCAATGACCATAACCTGGCAGGTGCAGTAACCATGGTACTTAGAGTACAATATCAACATAGCCTATCCATGGAATGCTCCCTTGTATAGTTTGGTCGTTCTGAAACCATTCTCATTTGAACACACACAAGAGCATGAAGGGGGAGATATGGCATGAGACCGTACAAACATGCTGTGTTTGTTTTTGTCTACATAGTAGTATCCATCAACAGCTAACAGTGTGAAAATTATACACTAGAGAGCTAATTAAATAAGCTAACAACCATTACAAATTATTGTTATGGTAATCAATGCCGTCTAAATGTTTAGTCCTCATGTATTGCATATCCTTAACGTGGCTCTCATCGTTGGCCTAAAACTTAATTAGGCTAAATCTAAATCGGTATTATATCACTTTAGGCAAGCATATCTTTTTGCCATTGAGTGTTTTTCCGACGTCTTACCTTACCTAATTTCAGACTTGTGCAAAAATGAGTAAGCATTAAGTCTAAAAGGCCCGGTCCTGCCTAAGAACGCCTGCACTGTGCAGTTAGAGGTTGTGCCGCTGCTACACGCGCTGAATTCGGGTCAGAGGGAACTGCCGCTCTTTGGAAGCTGCATGAATACACACGAATAGAAAAGTTGTGTTCAGTTAACCGGTGAAATCAGAGAAAAAACAGGGCAGGGCAAGCATTTCTCACTGTAGACCATGGCCAAATAGTTCTCGGCTGCCTCTATGCTCACAAGGTTATGGGAAAAGGACAATTAATCCTTTATTCAGTTGGTGTGACACACGCACTATAGACGATACACATAGAAAGAGTGAGGAAAAAACGTGCCCGTCCATTGTAGCTCCACTTGTCTCACATTCTCGTTTACTCTCTCTACGTATTCACATGTGAGTATCACACAGAGATTACTCCTCGCTAAGTTCTTTTGTCTCATGATCCATATTTGACTTGACAGATCACGAACAAAAACCCCGAGCACGCAGTAATGATCCCCGCTGAAGCAACAGACTTCAACCATTTGCCTACCACAAGTGTACCACAAGGCGAAGTAAAACGTTGAAGTTTATACTAATAACATTAAACACAAAAAGTCTGCCACCAAAACAGGTCAAAGGTCATTTGTTTGCCCTAAAAAATATTTTATAAAGGAAATAACTCTGTAAATATCCACTTTTTAAAGTGTAAACATTAGGTTAATTAAATAATCTTAATTTTAAAAAATTTCATTAAAGTGAAAATAAATTCTGGTCAGTTTCCGATTGTTTAATCCCAATGACCGGGTCTTGTCGCGGCAAATAAACTTGTGCAGTGAGAGTGACCAGGCAGATACAGATCAGCAATGGCGGGGTGGCGGTTTCCACCTCCCCGTGATGGTGATAGGGCATATCTTTCTCCTGCAGATAGACTTAAGACGCAGAATTATTTTAAATGCAGATTTACTTCAACCACAATCAACTCCAAATGATTGCTATGGAATCAAGGCTTTTTAGTTTTCTTTGCATTTGTGTCCGGTGCATTAGTGCTAAACATTTAGGTTGGTTGATTTCTCTATCCGGACGACTTTGGCAAGTTAGGTTAGACTTTATGAGAATAATAGGTCATTACAAATAGATTGAAAGTGTGTGTTGGCGTAAACAGCGCCCAGACTTGACCGTCGTCGAACAGGCTAAGAACTTGGGACAGTTCTTTACAAAAAATAGAGAAATTAAATATACCGCAAAGTTGCAGACAATAAAGTGTAGGTATGTCAAATATTAGATTTAGATGCGTGTTGATCTTCCATTATAGGAAAACAGCTTTCCTTTTTTGAATGTGCAGATGTCAATGCACTAACCAAATCACCGACTTTAAACTGTGGTAAGGCTACTGTCAAGCAGGTGGAGAGGTAGCAAGTGTTAGTAGTTTGAAATGAAGCTTTGGGCTTTTAACACATCACGCTAAGGCAGCGTTTTGTTGCTAGTAGTAGGCCTATTATACTTGAAGACACCGAGTTGTGTGTATGTGACCAAGGAATGCTTCGCCAATCCAAACATCTAACATTAGGATCAAGAAGACAAACTCATGGACTGTGGGTGACCTTTGGACGAGAAAGATTTTTGCACTAAAGAGATACTGCCCTGTTGAATACCATAGACCTATGGCTGTACAACTCATTCATAAATCCCAAGTTTCAATTACATAAATAATGAAAATGGCACACTTGCTCAGTTTTCTTACAGTCCACTCAGTGAATGTTGGTGGAGTTGCCTTTTATACTGCCTATAGTAGCTTGGATCTTTTTCAGCTACTGTGGCACATTCTTTCGACTTTCAAAGGGATATTCACGCATTTTGAACATCCTACATTGATCATTGCACATCTTGTCAATGCTAATAAAATAAAAATCTGTCATGGACAGTGTCGAGGAACAACCATGAAGAGACAGGCTCAACCAGTGAAATCAGTGGCGTTGCAAATATAGGAAAACCCAGGCCATTATGGTTGGTTTGGGACGGATGGAAGGCCTGGGGAAAGCCTTTTTGGGGGAATGCTCGAGCTTGAGGAAGAAAAGCTCTTTCACTGGCCCACAATAGGAGATTGGACTAGGGGAGGAGTCCATCATGATTACACCATTTAATGGCGCGTTTACTTAATTTCTGTATTCACTGGCCACCGTAAACAAAAGAGGAAACGGTACTCACATTTAAGGGCTACATGACGTTGACATTTGCCATAACATATGCAAGCCCGTTTGCAGGTTTATGTTTTAAACCTACACGATTAATGTCTAGTTCACGTCTTGCTCAGGGCTTTGGACACATGTCCTATATTCACTATTTTGTTGTGAATGCAGAAGCAGATGATGAAAACATATGGCGTCATACATGTTGTTCTCATAAACGCTCGAGATTGGATAAGCAATTAGCATGTGTTGAAAAGAGAGACTTAATACAGAATGTATAAGAAAAATGAATACTGTATTTGATTTAAAAATGTATACATTAACATAAACACGCAGGAAAGAAACATTGAATAATAAGCGCTTTAGGCGACCCCCGGGGAAATAGAACGACTTGAATTGTCGTCGAGCAATAGGCTATTCCAAATTTATATTAAACTTATTTTGCATAATTGTGACTGATAACACGTGTATCTATATCATCATTTTCCCATGTTAAGTATAAAACAAACAAACAAAACGCCTAGAGCACTTAGATTTACGCTTTGACAAATATTTTATGTAGGAACACCAAGTTGAGAAAAGTGAGGAAGGATAGAAAAGAGGATGGAGACAGGAGAGCAATAATATGTACAAGCATATTTCCTACACGTATATTACAGACCGGGAGAATGATCGCATTATTTGAGATATACATAATTCAATATAAAATCTTGAAATAAAAATAAAAATCTGATACAGTCATAACGATTCAGTTCAACATTTGACCAGTACCCCACACAGGCAGTGACAGAAGTGTAGTAAAAAGGTGCTTACGACTTAAATGATTGTCTGATGAACATAAAGTAAAACAGGATTGCATCTTGGCTGACCGGCATCATCACTTGGACTAAAACGGAGATGAAAAAGGCGATTAAACACCATATTCTTGTTATTCCCTCTTCTGGATGGTCCATGTGGAAATAATGAATTCAGAGTATTTTCCCCAGATACAAAAAAAATATATCATGCAAGTAGTGGTGGGGGTAGGGGGAAGGCGTGGGTCCATTGAAAGCGCTTGAAAAAGACGTGCTTTTAGGCCTATCTCTTTTTTATATTTATATCAATTTGTCCTTTTTTCATCCCCAAATATTTCATAGTTGTTCAGGTCCATATTCCCTGTAAATATTTCTCTTTTTTGTATCATACATCGCACTCCGAGTCACTAGAGGTCACGGAAAGAATGGACGTTCCGGTGTCGACTCGTTCTGTCATGCTCGATACGCTGGTGGTGGGGCTGGCGGCAGTCGACGGCGATTCGGCCGAGCTGTGCGGAGTGCAGCCGGACTCTGAGAGAGACCGCATACCATTCTGTCCCATCCCTTGATGCTGGAGCCTGGAGATTAAAAGGGAGTAGAAAAAACTGCATTTAGATACATTATGTCCCACTGCAAAATAGCCTTTAGCCTGTCTTTGAATAGGCTATACATATATAGTATACAACAAGCAATGCTTTTACCAAAAAGCAATAGCCTAGCATAAGCTCGTCCGTGAATTTTGTTGATGTTTTTCTGAATAATAAAACCTACACCTTGTAACAAAATGCATGCATAGTAAATTATATCAAATTAAAATATCAATTAATGTACATTGTTTCATTATACTAACACTATCACAATATTATTGTTTTATGTTTTCCTAATATGGGCTAGCCTATAATAGGCTATATACCTAAATAGAAATTAGACACATTATAACAGTTGAATTAGAAATATAACCTGTTTAGAATGCTGGGTTTATAGGTTGTGTATAAGCCTGTGTATGAATGAGTGACGTAAAATTTTGAATCACTCCAGACATCCTAAACGCTTATCTCGATGATAGTAGGTCTACCACTATAGGCACGAATTACTGGGACATGGAAATGTATATTTACTCTGAATACGTTAACAATATAGGCTTATTTAAATGATTAGAGCTATTTGCATGTAATTTTGTATCAATAGTATGGCTGTTGTTTTTAAAAATATCTCTGCAAATGTAATTTCAATCATTTTCCAGGTCAATTAATATTGCACAACAACGTAATGTACTATGTATTTGCAATAGGCCCAGTTATTTTAGAATGGATGTCTTAGAATTTCAGCCACTGAAATGTGTAAATGAATCAAGTGTCCTGCCTTTTGTGCACAACACAAAGCTATTCTGTTTTGGGGTAAAATAACAGTTTATTAAGCTGGTTTCATTTTCTTTTTTAATGTAATCCTGATATCTATTTCTATCTATTTCTTTTTTAATGTAACATCCCATAGCCTATCAACAGATAACTATTTCTGGAGTGATCAATTTCAAACAATGTTTTGATAATAACTGACTTTGAATATAGTGTTTCCGTTTCAAAGGTGTATCGTGTAACTTACATTTCAAAATAACCTGTCACACTGAACATAAAAATCAGTTCTAAGTAAAATACAAGATGTGTATCTGTGCTTGCTTTATTTTAAGTCCACACACCGGACACAATAATGGCAACAAAATTATAGTTTTATGTAGACTAATATATTGCTGGAAATGTTGATAACTGTACATACTCAAGGTAGATCATTTTCGAAACGTAGCCTTTTCCTGGTAAGATACCGAATGTGATGTTGTTTTGACTGTGGTGCATGAGCTAACATGAGGCTATGTTTTGATTTCCATCGCTTGCTAGTCGATTCAGCGTTGGAATTTAGCTTAGGCTAAGTCAGAGTCTGTTTCACGCATACAAATAACCGTTTGCATGGTTTAAACTCACAACGTGATTAGATATGTTTTGAAAGGTTTAAAAGAACAGTATTGTACCAATATAGCCTACTTCTGGATATGACTAAAATGTCACCGTAGCATTGCGTCCTCAACCCTGAACATCGACTGCTTTTAATAACACTTCTTTGAGCGTGTTTATGTACGAACATATTTATCTTGGGCATGAACATTTGCCAAAAAATGAACAACAGCTTCCTTATGCTAGGTTGTATGCTACATTTAACAATAAATGGAACACTAACCTGTTTTTCGCTGCTGCGGCTCTGTCTCGTTGCCTTCGGTTTTTAAACCAATTTCCGACCTGTGTGGGAGTGAGTCCTGTGGCTTGAGCCAGTTCTCTTTTCTTGCTCGGGTTTGGGTACGGGTCCTGGAGATACCACTCCCTTAAGAGACTGCGTGTACGCTCCTTGAAACAGTGCGTCTTCTGCTCGCCGTCCCAGATGGTCCTGGGCAGAGGGAACTTCTTTCGTACCCTGTACTTATCAACCGGTCCTAAGGGGCGACCACGCAGCTTCTCGGCCTCCTGATAGTGCGCCTCCAGCCACATGGCCTGCAGCTTGCCGTGGGAGTCCTTGGTAAACTTATGGTTCTCCAAGATGTGGTACAAGTCTCTGAAATTCCCCGTGTGGAAGGCGACAACGGCGCGCGCTCGCAGGATGGATTCGTGCTTGTTGATCGCCTCGCATGCTCCCGGTGCAACGGGCAGGGACCACAGGAATCGTCCCAGCCGTTCGATATCTCCGGTTTCCTCCAGCGTCTCACAGACGCTCGCCACTTGCTCCGGAGAGAAGTTGAGGGTCGGTAGCTGAAACATTGACAAGTCTTCTGGAGACCTGGTGCTGGGAGTGCTGTTCGCCAAGAGCAAAGGGCGATCAGCGAAGTTTGGCAGAAAGAAATGGGAGGGATAAAGCTCTAAAGGGGATCTGAAAACCATGGAATGACCTGAGAGAGAAAGAAAATTATCAAGAAAAAGAAACGACGAGTAAAGATTGAATGATTCAATAGCTATCGCCTAATGACACCAGCCTCATAATATCTCCCCCCTAAATCCACCGTGAGTGTAGCATTGAAACATTTTGTGTCGCTTTTTCTATTGGTCTTCTTGGTGTCGTTGTGAGGTTGTCATGGCAGCCCTGCCAATCACTGTCAAGCGTGCCAATCATTAGCCAGTACGTAGACCGAGGCTTTCACCACTTCTGCAGCACGCACGGGGGGTTATCACAAACTCCGATCTCAACACCACCCTCCCACAGCACGGGCTCACAAGAAGTAGAAGCCAATGCTCGCCTATTTGTTGAATGGACTGAGCAATTAGTGGGTGGAATATTATTGCGATCTTAACGAGGCTCGTTAAAGTTAAAGAAGATATGTAGGGCAGAGATGCTTAGGTGGGGAGGGGGCTAAGAGGTGACAAATGGACAAGTAAGGATACACGAGAAAATACCTACGTTTGAATACATACTAGACCACTCTAATACTGTATTCACACAATATTTTCACTAGTTTTTCCTATTCGGTAGGCTACATGGGAACAGTTTTCCATTTTTGGAGAGGGATGCCTGCTAACATCAGCCATTGCCCATTTTGTTTATCCTCCTTTTTTGTCCTTTTGTGCTTCAATAGGCTACAAAATTATTCCTTTATATTTTTAAATATAGTACATAAAGTATTTGAAACGGTCACGATTTGAGGGACTTTACATGTATGGAAAAGCAATATGTCAGTATTTACTGTGACACGGCTGTGCTTCCGCTGGGTTAGAGCAGTACGGGTGGCTCCACCGGAGTTGGTCAGGGTTCAGGCTACTCTGCTGCTGCCGCTCGCCGTCCTATCCGACTCAGCCCGGGCTGGTGAGACGCTGCGGTGAAGACCTGGCCCGCTGCCCGACGTGTTATCAAACACAGAGTTCTGATGCCAAATGCATATCGATGCGTTGTTGTGATAATTAAACACGGATCCATGGAGCGTTTGACCCAAGAAACGTTTTACCAATGTTGTTATATGTTATAACGTAATTTAAACTAATGCATAGGCTATTCATACAAAATAATTTACAGAATAAATCTATTAACCATTAGGCTGTGTTGATCAAGTATCCACACATATCACATGATACACTTTTGAATGTGTCATGAGATTCGGCTTCATTAGTCACGGTAGCGGTGTGATTTTCATGTTTATGTCAAAAGCGACGGTATTGCCTCATATTTAGACAGGGTTTAGCTGGTGTTAAAATAGTGTGAGTTCACTCTGTTACGAACAGTGGTCACATTGTAAGGGCATGTATAATGCGTAGCATCTAGACTTCGGTTAATCCGGTCTCAATAAAGCTGACACAATTATCCTAAGCCGCCTTTCTACGAAATCATTCAGGAATTCAAAACTTTTCTTTTTCTTTCTCAGATGTGTACATTCTCCGTTGTCTACTTTAGACCACCAGTTCCAGCGTTACAGGAAGTAAGTATCCTATCTAAGCAGGCACACCTTTCTCTTTTGACGTTTTCATATTTGCCTCGTATTAGTCTTTTAAGGTGTTGTGTGTGTGTATGTTTGCGTGTGTGCGTGTGTGCGTGCGTGTGTACGTGAGTTGTATTCTGCAGCGGTGAGAGTCTTCTTGTAAGCGTTGGGGCAGGTTGTGTCTTTGGGATCAAACCTGTTCGCTCCCTTGTCATATGAAACTCAGGAGAAGTAATTCCAAGTGGCACTTGAATTGGTCCCGTTGCTTCCTGGTCTGGAAGTAACAGGAGGTATTTCCATTCTGGCAGTGGTGGTAGTGGTAAAACTAACCTCCCCCTTTACCAATATTAGGAGCAGGATTAGCAGAACTATTCCCGATATACACAGTCACTCCGTGACCTAGCTTGGTCGACCATGTTTTTACTGGATTCTATGTGTTTGCAGGTAATACCTCGAATTATGTTTAGTAGACGGAGCCCTAGTTGGAAATAACCCTCGCAGGCAATTCGGAAATCATTCAGACAGAGGTGAAATGTAAAACCTGAATGGGATTCCAAAGCTCAGTGGTGATTCACATTCTTTTACATAGCTTTTGTTTACGTTAAGCATGTAATTAACACCCCCAAACAAGTTTATTCACCTGGTCTAATTGTCTGTTTATCCTCCAGCTTCTAATGCTCCACACTCTTAACTATAACCAGCGGGTGGCAGGGTCCTCAATGCCGTCAAACCATTAACTAGATCATTGTTTATTTTCTGCAGAATCCCTCGATTTTACAATGTACGCGTGAATTATAACGCTTACACCGGCAAAAGTTTTAATTAACCTTGTCCACGCGTGATTATTCAACGTTGGCTATTGACAATGAACTCGAAATGTGGTCGTTTCCATTAGTTGTAGGCTATTTGTGTATGTACCAATAGGGGTCAAATAAACAAAGATGCTCGTTACGTCATATTATGAGTGTGGAGACCAGAAACAGACAGATGTGCTCATTGAAAAGGTGAGAAAACAGTTTAATTTTTATTTCACTTTGATCTCAAATTCTCAGATGTTGACCAAAAAATCTGTGAATGCTGCACTCAGTCGTCAGTCACCATGCATGCGTAATGTGGGGTTTTCCGGGGCGAAGAACTAGTGTGCTGGAAGTAACGGGTCCTTTTATTTTCTTTCAGATTTTTTGTTAGTTTACGATTTATGAGCGCTGTGAATTATGGAATGCAATCGCTTCGGACAGTGGAGAGATCGAGATGTTTCAATGACAGAATTCAAGTCACATGCGGATTGGGGGAAGCGACAGCAGACAATTTTTTGTGAAGTTCATTTAGACACGTTTAAACTTTTGGAGTGAGAGTAAGATTTAGACAAATCCACGGCATGAGTTATCTCTGTTTCTCATCTCACTCAATTGTTTTTCTACCTAGCAGGTTTGAAATGGATGATTGTCACCACGGGACACTACATATGCAAGACTGGACTATCCTGTGCGTGTTCTTTCTGTTGTGAGAAATCCATTTGATCGAGAACAGCGGTTGCATTCCAAATCCGGAACCAGTAAGTTTGTTAGTTATTCTGAGCCGTGTGGATTTCCCTTTTATTCCGATAGCTGGTCTTATAAAAATGTTTAGTCAGATAAATCACAATTTCAACAAACTCTGTTAGGAAAAATACAAATTTTAATTAAAAAAATCGGAAATAAGACAAATAATCAGAGTAGTCCACTATATTCCCAAAGTTACTGTAGAACGACGCAACGACCAACAGTCTGCCATCGTTGCACGGCACAAACTGCATGCAGCTATGTGATGCGGTCAGGACGGGGCGCAAATACCCCTCTCTACCGGCTCACAACCCTCATTGCTTCTCAGAGCGCCTAAACGCAGTTCACAGAGCTGGAGTGCTGCACTGCTTTTTTCTTATCTATCCATAACAGGTACACCTTTTGTCTTGCTCAATCATTACGCTATTATAATGATAACGGAATGAATACCAGGGCTATATTTGAAAGAAAAAAATATTTGTTTTGTGATTTGTTGTTAAAAAAGGCATGCATAAGGAGGTTGCTGTGTAGCATACTTCAATAATGAAAAAGGTTATGTGAACATTTAATGAGATGAGATATAATTTAAAGGAAGTTTATAACAATTTCTGACTGGTGTATCCTTAAATACGTAAAACAATAGTGTAAAAACTATTTATTCATTTTTCACCAATGCATAACTATCGTCACACTAATCGTTTTAGGATAGGCTACATCCTATTCAATTCTTTGAGATGCAACTTTGAGATGCCTGTCTTCTGGACGCAACACTTTAACCCTTTCAGCAAACTCCAAACTGTTCGATTGTGAAGAGTTTTTTCCAACTTCTTTTCTTTTTTGTGTGGTCTCATTAAGTGGGCATCCTGCTAAGTTCGCGGGGTAGTACGGGAGCTGTCCAATCAGTGTATTTGCACGGCTTGTTAGCGACAGTTAATGAGGGCGCTCTGCGCACGGAGAGAATGGCGCCTCAATGTTAGATTTACCTTGTGTCAACTCGTTACTTCTAATGAAGCCATTGGAAGCTTTTCTTCTGAATGGAGCCGGGCGGCTGGAACTGCAGACTCCCTTTCTTCCGGTTACTCTTAGTAGGGCTTTTGCCGGACTGAACTCCATGATGCATCGGATGGTGGGGCTACACTGAGTCATTTTGATTTAACAAGAGAAAATGGTGTGTGTGTGTGTGTGTGTGTGTGTGTGTGTGTGTGTGTGTGTGTGTGTGTGTGTGAAAGTGTGTGTGGCGGAGACTGTTTGTGAGTATGTGTGTGTGCGCACGCACGCACGTATGTCTGTGTGTGTGCTTGTTAAGATATCTGCCCGCCGTGTAATATCGCAAGCTGCTATCGTGTATTACTTGGTCAATCGGGTTTGACATGTCAGTTTGGCTCTCCAGAAGTTCATTTAATCACCACCACACCAGAGCTCGCTCTCCTACGTGGACTCGGCCTCTTATGTGAGCCCAATCAACAACACATCGCTGCCTCTCAATTCAGGTAAAACGGTAATAGGGAATAGGTAATAGGGAGTCAGATGGCTGAGCGGTGAGGGGGGTCGGGCTAGTAATCAGAAGGTTGCCGGATCGATTCCCCGCCGCGCCACATGATGTTGTGTCCTTGGGCAAGGCACTTCACCCTACTTGCCTCGGGGGGAATGTCCCTGTACTTACTGTAAGTCGCTCTGGATAAGAGCGTCTGCCAAATGACTAAATGTGAAAACGGTGACGTTTCTGAGATCCCTAAAGAGAGCTTTAGCTATTCTAACCCACCGGGACACCAGTCTGGAATCAATTAGTCTTTCATGTTCTCAAGTCAATTATTTAAAAATACATTGTGGAGCATATATTTTATGTTATTGTTTATTTTTTTTATTAGGCTTTACTGTCGGTTAATTATTTGCAAATTATGTGAAAGGTCATTGGTTATTTTAGGTCATTAAAAACCAACCGCCTATCATCAAATTCGACATTCGAAATCATCATTGATTACGTGTATTTTTTTTATTTTCAAGTACAAACACTCTAAATAGACATAAGTACAAAAAAGGTTTATATAAGGCAGGTGTACTTATTCATTTGTCAAGATAAGTAGTAATTCTTCATACCATGACTGATCTTTGAGTGCGTTACATGCGGCCACAGAATACACAATGCGTACGGTTCGATGTGGTTTAGATTCCATATAGGAAATGTTGGGTTATGGAACTATATCCCTATAGAGTCCTAATGCATTTGGATATAGAAGCATATTACTAAAGTGGTACAATGGCAGGTGACTTGAAAATGTGTTTTCTCTATTCCACTTAACAGCAAATGTCAGGCATTTATAGATGCATGATCACAGTGTATTTACATGAAAACTTCACATATTGCGTCTACACATATTTACACGACCTGTTTTGTTAATTCAGATGGGTTCTAATGTGTAACCTCTTTGACTAATTCCAGTGTCAGCTTTAGCCAAACACGTTACACAGTAGTCCTATGTCAAGTGTTCCTAACGTCCGATTTTTTTGGTCAATCTAGTCCTTAAAAGTTGGACAAAATGTGCTGCGGTATTGTCCTCGTGCTAAGAAGCAGTTATATGACGCACACCGACGCTGGAGGAGTCGATGTTCACTGTTCCAGGTATTTGGTTAGAGCGCTTTATGCAGAAATAATATAATGGGTGCATCGCTCACGGCCTCTGAGCTTAACATATGATGCTCCAATAACACCCCGTAATCCCCAGGCCTCGCTCCTGGTTCCATTAGGAAAGTGTGAAGGTGATTTAGAATGGAAAGAGGCTCACAACACTTGCAGCACCTGATGTATTATAAGTTACTCTGAAATTCATATGCTCATCATGATTATTGTTCCTTATAACGCCCCCCTTTCTCCAGTAATGTGAAGACGCCATATCGTATGTTATCTGACAGGGCATTTATTTATGTGGACAATAGGTAGTCTTTATGTCTTTCGTAAATGAATAATGTAACATTGTCTATTTCATAAAAACAGGCAGGTTCAGGTTTATTGATTAAAATGCATTACAATGAAAGGCTCTTTATAGAGCACTGCGCTGATGTCTATAAATAATGACATTGGCAATATCACCCAAACTTGTACGCACAGTCTTTTCTGTGTCATTTGTGTTGTGCTCGTCCGTTGCTCTGTCAAACTTGATTAAGCCTGCAGTAGAACGCTGAGATAAGTAGAATACTACGAGAGCCAAGGCTTTGATCACCCCGGACAAGTCGAGAGTTTATGCTGGGAAATCGCGTTAAAACATGTTTATCTGATAGGCCCTTTCCTTTCCCTTTCCTACCATCGTGTCGAAAGTCAAGTCCGATCTCATTTCACATAGAAACCCACGCAAGCAATGCCACCGTACAAGCTCAGCATATGGCATATTATAAAGCATGATAAGGGGTACACCATAGAGTGGTTGAATAACCTGTCTATACACACATTGTCTACAATTCATTTCATTAATGAAAGCAATCAAGTAATTTATTGCATATTGTATTTCTGTATTGATATAGCCTTTGCTTCAATACTTTCACTGCTGGTTGGTAACGTCAGCAAATATGCCTATTCGTAGCCATAGCCTAGCTCCTAAAAGGCTATATTATAGTCTATGTGGGAATGTTTTGCTTTAGCTATACATATCTCACCAAAATTGGAGTTTAAGGCCTACTTTTAGTTGTTTTCTAAACTCAATTGGCTTCTTTGAGGCATGCATGGTTTCTCCACTCAAATACACAAGAGATAAACGCTTTCATTAATGCTTTCTATCGTCATCAACCGCCGTGAGTGATCAATAGCCTATAGGGATCCAACGGAGCTTAAGGTTACAAACTACTGTGTCACCCGTGATCCTTGTCATTGTCTCAAAATTGTTTACTGCCATGTTTTGTGGCACGCAAACTCTAATCGCCACAGTAGGCTAAGTGTACAGCCAAACACACGGCTGCAGCTTTTGACATTACTCCACTCGATTGCCCGTTTACCCCCAAGTCAAGTTTGAGTCAACCATAAAGTGTAAAGGAGGTGGACCATGTCATATCCTTTAAGCATAGTTTTCTGTGGTAACCCAGTTATTGAAGAGAACGTTTTATTTAGCCTAACTGTAAAAAGATGTAACCTTACTATGGTAGTTAAGATTGCAGAATAACAGGATTCTGACAATTAGGTCTAAAAGATTACCTCAGAATTATTGTTTGTTTGCGTTTCCTGATGTAGGGGCGTATTCTCTCAATTCAAATAGCCTGTGCATTTCAATGTTCATTTTATTTAAATGTTCAACATTACGCATTTCAATGCATGTTATGAATCCATCACAGCCTTCAATTATACAATATTATCGATAATTTGCTAGAAATAGGACCACTTTCATGCAGTCACAATGCAGAGATTAATGTTGATTTCAAACAATGTAGGACATTATAGCCTAGCTAATGCAGCATGCCCAATGGTCAGTTATTAACCTACAAACTTATCGCCCTCACATCGAAATGTAGGCTACTTTTTGATGCATCACAACTTTAGCCTACTTATATAGAATTGTTTACGTCATCAAGTGAAAATGTTTGAAATGGCGATAGGGCTATAACCCAACAGTCAGGCCTCGGGTTCGAAATGTAGACATCTCTTACTCGCTATTACCTTACAGGATAATAACGAAGGATGCAGCGTCCACGGAACTTGTTACTCACGGGTGAGCAGCACCTGTCGAATTTGATTTTCGTCAGTGGCTCCACTTGGCCGGTGAGATCAATAGAGGACGTCTGGAGCGCGCCGGGAAACGCAGCGAGTTGCATTGCTGTGACAGGTACAAGCCCCGCGAGCAAGCCTGTGTCGTTGAGGGAGAGGGACGCCTATGCGGCCTTGATATCAACAGGTTCCACCGAGCAAGAGAGTGACCCTGGAAAAAAGGGAAATAAAAACTCATCAAAGGACCATATCATAACATTTAATGACACGAATCTTCATAATGTAGCCTTCCGGTGACAAATTAGAAATATGAAGGCGTAAAGGCCTTTGGTTTACTATAGATTATTTTATGCAAAGGACAGAGTCAAATTATATTAATAATCACAAACAACAATCTGTAAGAATTGTAATACTATGACATGATAACGATGGTAATAATAGCAATAATGACAATAGGTTAACAGACACAGAGGTCTCAATATTAATATTAATAAAGTATGAAAGTAAAGCCAAAATTAATGTATAAATTAGTTATATAGACTTTATTAATATTTACACATTATTATGATTACTTGTAAATATTAGCAGACCTAGTAGTATATCATTTGTATTCTTATGTATTATATTTATTTTATAGTAGGCTAGGCTAGTAGTAAGCATAGTAATAATATTAACGGAATTCATTATAAATATGATAAGTAGCCGAAGGCTAGTAGATCTACTTGTAGGCTTATATTGAATTAGCAAACCAAATGTTTGTTGTTTTGTATGTTATTAAGCTACATATAACAGTCACATGCAAATGTTTTTCATAATTATAATGATCGATTTGTTGTGTTTACTATAGGTTTTGGGGTTGGTTTGTAACCAGAATGCCAACAAACAGATTATTGTCAAACACCTTTGTCTTGGTCTTATATGTCAACATGAATTCGTTTATATCTTTCACTGTTCTATATCATTTTGTGTTAGATTGTTCAGCAATTTTTTACATATGGCTAAATCAAATGCTCTTACGTTTATTTGCACCTCAATCATATTTGTTATCAGACTCTTGAAAGCGCATTAACTTTAATATGCAACTCTTTGAGTTGTTAGCTTTGTTTATGATCTGGCTATATGTCATTGCTTGACAGTCGTCTGTACCCTGAATAAGCTGCCGGAGCTCACATCATACAGCATGGTTGTATCAGCCTGCAAGCTCTCACCAGGCACACCCGCTTCGTGCTATTGAGACCTCAATGTTTTCATACGCGTCATGCATTTATGAAACCACTGAACCCTATATCGGCTTCTGCGTAGGCCTATAGGCCTATAGCACGTCTTTAGAGCCTATCTGGTTTTTACTCACTGAATAGACCCACTGTGAATCTTTCTCTCAATCCATTCATATTGCATGAGGTGGATTTACGAAATTAATAGGAGACACCCTAACAGATGTTGGAGCGTCTCAAATATGTTTATGTGTGAATGACTGCTCGAGTAGAAGTCCATTATTCAATCACGATATCAATCATTAATGAAGGGCAGCTGTATAGTCTACAGACGCCCACTTTCTTCGGATGTTTCAATTGACAAAAATGATGAAAGGTCGGACCACTTTACGTTGTGTCATCATGGCCTCAATTAGACGCTGGCTTACTCCTGGGAAATAATTACAATGCTAATTTATTGGCCTAATTAACGCCAATGGGCATGTAAAAAAGTTAGGCTAAATAAAAGAAAAAGTAAATCCGATTTACGCCATTACTTGTTATTATTGCACGCATCCGTTAGCCGTTAGTGTTGGTCAAATACAGAAGTTTACATTTTGGAATTGTTGGACCTTTTACAAGATTTCGAGTAAATTGGCAAGCTTGGCTTTTGGGGAAGCCTTAACTGAACCATGGAACTTTGGATTCAGAACATGAGTTAGGTTATTGCACCTATTACGTAACGACTGGTCATGTTTGGACGCGTAACCTACTAGTGCTCTTGGCGAGTAAACTTTTGCTCACACCTCACACAATGGTGCGTGCGTTCTCTGGCCATGGTCTTATCTGGGTTAAACGCCACGGGGAGGTAATGGGAAGTTATTGGAAGGTAGGCCGACAAGGGTGTCCGCCATGTTCCTGGTTCACCGCGGGGTTAAAGAGACTGTTGATATCTTTTGTTTGCTTTCTCCAAAAATCCGCTTCCTTCCTAAAAGAGGATGTGTCCTGCCTGCCATTGCGGCTTTCTGGCCGCTCCGTCACCAGCCTGCGCCGTGTTTGTTTTTTTACTTTTATTAAACCTTCCCCAACAGGAAAACAAATAATATCACTACGTCATTGGCCGTGGCTTTTCTTCGTCTGTGTGGGTGTTGTTGAACACAAACCTTGTCCTCGAACCCCTGAGAAATGTTTTTGTCTTGAGTTCCAAAGTTACTTTTCTATTTTTGGCCCATCACCTCAACCTCTGAAGCGGTTTCCTATTGAACAAAACGATCAATTTCCTGTTACCCGTCCAATACCCCTTACAAAAGATTCCAGCATCAACGCCACTATACATGCAAGTAAAATATACCAATAATCCTTTAATATTGTAAAATTGTATTGTATAAATTGTACAATGTAATTTTGTTCCTATTAGACTACATGCTTCAATGTATAACACATTACACAAAATATGTTGAATTAAAAGTATCTTTGAAACTTGTTTTGGTATCATGTCTGAAAACTGCATGTACATTCTAAAGTAGTGGAGATCCTGTGAAGAATGTCACTGTATGTAGTAACATAGGGTACATTCCCACATCCTTACACTTGACACACACACTCACTGGAGGCACATTGGACACACACACACACACACACCTACAACACACCTGAAATGTCATAACATGAGAACTTATCATTTTCATTCTTTCCAGATAATGTTTGCCTTCGCAAAGTAACCTGGTAAGTACTATTCGCCCAGCCAATCCAACAACTTTTTTCCACTGCAGAGACCATCACATCGCATGTTTGGCCAGAACACATTGCCCTTGGACTGTCCTTGCATCTCAAACACTGTCGGAGCATTCCGGACAGTCCATCTCCCCAGTCTCTCCATCTTTTTATTTCTGTTATGTGGAAAGTCAACAAACGCACCACCATGGAGATGAATGATCCAAGGCCTCACAGGAGACTGAACCTCTGACTCCTCCTTTTGGCCCCCCAGAGCTGTCCAATCCCCTCCTCATTCTCCTCCTCCTTCTTCTGCTCCCAGTCCTGGAACCCTAGTTTCCTCTCATCTCATCTCTTCACAACAAACCAAAGAAGCAGGATGTGGGAGGGTGGGAGAAAGGAGGGTGGGAGAAAAGAGAGCTGTAGGTAGGTCAAGGGAGAAAAGTTGGAACTGCTGAACAAAATCACAAATGCAGGTACAGAGTGAATTAGGAAGTGAAGGCCAATGGAAAAAAAGGAGATTGTGAAAGAGGTGTGATATCGACAGAAAAGGATGATGAGGGAGATGAGAAGCTGAATAGAGAGGGAGGACCAACAGCAGGAGGGAGAGAGGGGGCAGGGTTTCGCTTTTATTGACACACAAGCAAGCCAATAGCAAGTTAGACAGTTTTGTATCGTTCTACAAATGACAAATTGTCATTGTTTGTTGTCCTTGCATCACTTGACACCAACAAGCCAGTAAAGTCCCAACAAGTCCCCCAGCAAACAGTTTTTTCCAGTCACCCAGGGGTAAAGGGGCTGGTCAGCTGCCTATCTGCTCCAAGCATACTGCCCCAGAGATGGGCTGAGTGGCAGGGGCTGGTGGCATTCGGTGAACGGGGTTGGCACAGAATTAGGGTGATATACTTCCCTTCCTGCAGTCAGGGTGAAGTTAAACCCATTCCGTGTCCAAGAAGCAGATATGAACCGTGTCACATCTATTCAGGACCCCTCTTATCTGCTGTCAGGCAACGCTGGAAGTAAGTCCCCCCAGTTTTCAGTCCGGTCCTCTGGGACTAGCAGCAGGCGCGTGGGCTTGGCCGGTCATGTGATGAGGGTTCGATTCCCTCTGAAGTGAAGTGGATTGATTGGGACTGCTACTGACTGAACTATGACCTCCAGTCTCTAGCATATAGATGTGTTAGAGAGCATCCAGATATATTTTCTGTCAGTTTCATAAACAGTGCTGGCTTGAGCTGGCATCTTTTAGCGCCTATATGGTCAAATGGAAGGTTTGTCTTCTGCAATACCTCAGCTGTAAAAATCAACGGCAGCCTTGTCTCCTAACATTGACCCAGTAACCTTTATAGAGATGAACACTGCGAAACTTCACAGATACCATCTTTTATCCATTATGGCAGTTTCATTACACAGCAACATCTCTTTGAAATGCAGTTGGGTCTGACTTTTTGTCACTAACAATCTCCTCACGCGTAAACACTCACGGTTGAGGAACATCGTTGTACCAAGATGGTGTGTCTGAGTACCTCTCCACGGTGACCCTGAGGTCATCTACTGGAGCACCACTCCACATCTGAGCCAACACAGGCTGTTCTGAAGAGTTGGGAAAGGTTCTGGTGTGTGTGTGTGTGTGCTGGTCTATCCTGACGGGTTTGATGTTTTGCATGGGTGTTAAGATAATGAGAGATGAGAGATGATGATCAGGGGGTCTGCTCCTGATTCATCCTCACAGGGCTGTGTGTTGATGCAGGAACTGAGCCTTCCTGAGTGTGTGAGTGTCACACACACACACACACAAATAGACACAAGGACACAGACACATGTTGTACACACAGAAACACACATATTGGGATGGGGTGACCAGGAGGGTAGAACCCTTCCCATCAGGGTCTTTTGTTGTCTGGTTCTCTGATGATGATATCAGCACATTGTGGCAGTGACCCCCCCCCCCCCCCGCCCCCCGACACACACACACTCCCCCACTCCCTGTCACCCACCAGTCACCCTGGGAAGAATGGAGGGCTGTGTGGCATTGTTCACCAACGTCACAGTGTTCTGTTCTGTCATGTTTTTGCCTTGTCCTCTCTGACTCCTCCTTCACATACACGCACGGACACACACACACACACACACACACACATACTTCACTGGGTAAAAGGGTCAGCAGTGCAGAGGCAATTGTCCTGCTTTTGTTTGTGTCTGTCTGTCTGTGTGTGTGTGTGTGTCTGTGTGTGTGTGTGTGTGTGCGCGCGCGCGCTTGCTTTTGTGGAATAGCATGTGTGTGAACCTCCAAGACTGGGGTGTATCAGTTATGAGAGAGAAGAAATAATTCAACAGTTGCCTTTGTTGCTGTTGGCAAACAAAGCCAAACATTGCAAAACTAAAAGAATGATGTCTAATCGATTGTTTATGTGATAATGGCACAGTCGTTAACAACAGCCTAGTGGAAACAGTACCTGACTAATTATCTACACTTCCTTCAGGCCCCTGCATTTCTGCAACGCCTTGCCAGTGAGTGAAAAGAAAGAAGAGATTAAAATGCAAGCACTGAGTAAAAGCTTGGAACCTGATCCGCCAGCCACTCTCTGACAAACAAGAACAAAAACAAAACTGCAGCATAGCATTATACAGTATCCACCCGTGTAATCCTAAATGAAATATAAATTCAGTAAAAGGATTAGACTGTCCAGTGTCAAAGGAACCACTTACCATCACCAAAGGTAATTTGTAACCTTAGCAACTAGTAGAAATGGGGATTATTGCAGGGAGGTGGGTTGTCCTTGTGGCCTAAGCACAGCAGTGGCCAAAACTCAAAACCAGAGAAAGTTCATGAAACATGCATAAAAGGCTTCATGAATAGCAGACAAAATGTGTATATTTCTTTTGTCTGTTTCTCTTGTTTGCAGAAAAAACATGGACCTTGAGCCACAAGCACAGAGCTGGCCACAGGCGCTGAGCAGCACAAACGAATCCTCTCTGAACAGGAACAGCCAAATGACAGCTTTTGTGAGAGTGATCCAGTTAAATTATTTCACGTTCTTTGCCTTGAGAACTTCTCATAATGTTTAGAAAACCAACACCAGTTCACCTGTGTTTGCGAGAAGTGTTTGTACAAGGTTCCTGTTGAGGTTTTCTGGTGCAATCCACTGATGCAGTTATAGTTTGATTGTGGCAGCAGTGACATCTTTAAAAAGGAACCTTGAAGAACTGGTCTCAGCACTCCTGAAAGCCAGATGGTCCTGTCTCATTATAGTCAAGCAGACAGGGCAAATGGAGAGTCAAGTGTGCAGCGAAGTCATTACTCTTTCTCTGATTTGATGTTGATGATGTCTCTCTCTCTCTTGCTCGCTCACCCTCTCTGTTCCTTTCCCTTACCCTCTCGTTCATTCTCTTTTCCTCTCCCCTTTCCTCTCCCTTTTTCTATCTGTGTCTCTCTCACTCTCTTCTCTCTCTCTGCTCACTGGGAGAAGTTTGTATTTCAGTTTAAAGGGCTTCCTCCTATCGTCTGG
>NC_061070.1:16502214-16552214 GCF_021917145.1 Hypomesus transpacificus
TTCTATTAAATGACTACAGGAAAAGGCATAATTGTATTGTGCAGAGATCAATGATCCCAAGGCAGAGACAAAGTGTTTTCCGATGGTAATTAGCATAGCTAAAAAGAAAGGGAAAAAAAACATGACAAATTCCACTTGGTTCTGCTTGTGGTGTTTCTTCACTGCTGGGATGCAGCACCTGAATTCCTTCTCAGTCAGTGTGCATAGGAGCAGGTTGTCTTCCCCCAGCACTGCCCAGTAATCCTCTACTCATCTGACTGGTCTCTCTCTCTCTCTCTCCTCTCTTTGCTTTCCTTTCTCCTCTCTCTCTGTAATTACACACCCTCTTCCCTCCTGATTTCATCGCTTCCCCCCTCTCTCTCCTCTCCTTTTCCCTCTCTCTCTCTCCCTCCGTCTCACCTCCTCCCACCCACCTCCTCCCTCCCTCCCTCTCTCTCTCTCTCTCTCTCTCTCTCTCTCTCTCTCTCTCTCTCTCTCTCTCTCTCTCTCTCTCTTTCTCTCTCTCTCTGCATCCCCCCCTCTCTCTCTCTCTCTCTCTCTCTCTCTCTCTCTCTCTCTCTCTCTCTCTCTCTCTCTCTCTCTCTCTCTCTCTCTCTGCAGAAGTCCTGCAAGGCCTCCCCCTCCTCCCAGGCTTCTGAGAAGAGTGGACAGGAGGTTAGCATGGTGCCACCTGGTGTTGTGTTCCGTAGCGTTCCATAGCGTTCCGCAGCGTTCCGGAGCCGTGTTGTTGTAGTCCTGCTGGGTTTTAAAGTAGCGCCAACACATTTTCTGCTTCACTCTCTCGATTTTCTTCCCCCAAACCAGTCCCTTGACTACATCTTTGGTTGACGGAAACCCTCCTGTCTCTAAACCACCACCGTGTGCATGTGGAGAGGATGCAGTGTGTGTGTGTGTGTGTGTGTCTGTACAGCGGGCGTCCTGTCCCTCATTTGGCAGGGAGACGAGCTGAATAAAGAGGTTAGCTAGAGCATAAAAAAACTCTTTGCTGCCTATTTAAACACCTTGAACAAATGACACGCATGTATGTGTGCTTGTGGATCTAATCCCTTTGTCCCCTGCATGTTTGAGGAACATTTGGATGAATGTGCTTGAACAGGACGGGTATAGCTCAGTAGTTAGAGCATTTGACTGCAGATTAAGAGGTTGCAGGTCCAAATCCACCTCTATATGTCACCTTTCGATACAATTGTCTGCTATATGACCGCATTACCATTCTTTTATTATCACTAATGTAGTTATTATAACAATAACAGCAGTCAGTGTTGTGTTGAGTGTGTGTTGGTTTTGGGAGGGCTTGGGGATCTGTGAGACGTGTCAAACCTCTTTTTGCTTTTGTCGTTTTCTAAGAAGGAACGAGAGAAGAAGAAGAGAGAGAAGGAGAGGCCGAACTCTTCTGACAAGGTAAGACAGGACAGAGAGGGAGGGACTGCTTTATTGGGTTTACATAAGCAGGTATATCATACTGGATCTGGGAATTTGTTATCATTCATTCAGTGATACCGTGAATGGATGTGTTAAGTGTGTGTGTGTGATTATGTATGAGTGTGTGTGTGATTATGTATGAGTGTGTGTGTGTGTGTGTGATTATGTATGAGTGTGTGTTAATATATGGGCTCTGTCACAGTGGCTCAGGGTCACGGTGAGTAATGTGTGTGTGTGTGTGTGTTTGGCACTGTCTCTGTAATTCTAAATCTGTGGATGTGGTTGGTGGTGAATAATGCAGCGTGTGTGTGTGTGTGTGAGTGGGAACCTCACCACTGGGCTTACTTGTTTTAACACACACACAAACAATCTTTATGCGTTGTGTTGGTGACCTGGAGTGTGTGTGTGTGTGTGTGTCAGACCTGAGCTGACGTGATCAGAACGTTAAACTGAGAGAAACATGAAAGGAATCAGAAAGCAGGAGAGCTTGGCCTGTCTGCTGACCTGCAGTCAAAGATCAGGATGGTACTGAGCGTGTGTGTGTGTGGGGGGGGGGGGGGGGGCAGGGGGGGGGGGGGGCATTTGAGCTTGTGTGTGTGTGGGCAGGGGGGGGTATTTGTGCGTGTGTGTGTGCATTTGTTCGTGTTTGAGACTTCCATTTGATATCAGTCACCGTTTCTGTTAGAATTTCAGTGAACTAGTTTATCTGTGTCCATTTCCTGTACATGTATGTGTTGACATGCCTGTCCTTGGGTGTTTGCTCTGTGGACTGATCTCTGTCCTGTGTTTACGCGTGCGTGAGTGTGTTTGCTAATGCACTGAAAGCTGCTTAATCCCAGATTGGATAGAGAGGAAGCATGTTCTACACCTCCGCCCCCACCCCCCCTCACACACACACACTCGATCACTCACGCACCCCCCACCCCACAGCAGTAATTATCAAAGACCACTCAAGTGTTTCACAAGGCTCTTCTCCCGCACACACACACACACCTCCTCTTACAGTACACCACACATGGAGAGAAAAATACAGTTTGTAGTTTGTGACCACACACACACAAACACACGCACACTAAACATCTGTACAGAGGCACTCTGAGTCTTGGAATCTGATTATAGTGCTCTGGAGTGGGAGGGAGGGGGAGGGAGGGGGGAGGAGAAAGACACCTTTCAGAAGGATTGCTCATGTTGATGTAGAGCCATCTGAAGGAGGAGAGGATGGAGGTATGAGGGGAGGAGAGGATGGAGGGGAGGACAGGATGGAGGGAAGAGGGGAGGAGCCTAGCTGCTTCCCCTGCTCAGACGACCATGCGACTCAGACACCCAGCTGGCCTGGTATGGCGGGAGGTGGAAGATTTAGTCGATAGTGTGAGACAGTGAGATGTGGGCCAGGTGAAATCCCTGACTAAGCTGTTCTCTTAACTTCTCTCCATGTCTGGAGGTGGTTGGGTTGGCAGCTGTAACAGCTGCTGTACCTGCATCATACTGGCTGAAGACACTTCATACTAGCCTGGGCTTGGGTATCAGAGAGTTTGTTTCAGCTGAAGGGATTTAAATGTTAGAAGAATGTTGCTGTTGGAAATGTTAGATGCTAAATCATAGGGATTTATCAACCCGTATGAAGACTTGTCTTCTAACTCCCATATAGTTTACTCCCTCCCTCCCTCCCTCCCTCCCTCCCTCCCTCCTCTCTCTCTCTCTCTCTCTCTCTCTCTCTCTCTCTCTCTCTCTCTCTCTCTCTCTCACTCCCATCCATCCTCTGGTCCTTTCTTTCTTCTTTCAAATTCTACCTCCATCAATCTTTCCTTCTTCATTTTCCTTGCTTTTCTCCTGTGCCCCCCTGCCTGCCCCCCTGCCTGCCTGCCTTCCTTGTATTCCCCCAGACACCTTGGTGCTTCTCCCATTTTAATAGAAGCATATGTTTTTCCTTTTTTTTCTGCCCATGAATAAATTATCAAAGGGAACAAGCGCGACTCCCTGCATGGAAAGTGGCAGTGTTTGAGAGACAAAATGTGTGAGTGTGTGTGTGTGTGTGTGTGTCTGTCGATGTGCGTGTGGAGGGAACTGATGGGGGTGACATGGGTGGAAGTGGCACTGCACATCTGGTATTGACTTTGAGAGTTGGAGTAGATAGGACACACACACACCGAACTAGTTAGTTGGGAGGATGATGTGAAGGCTAGCCAGACAGCCCTTATCCCTCTCTTACAGACACACACACTCACTCACTCATCACACAAACAAACATATACACTCACAAACACACACACACAAACACTTTCTTCCTCCCCCCACTCCTAGTCTCTTACACTCACTCACTGGAGGGTCTAGTATCCATGGGTCGATAGTGTAGCCATGGGGAGGCTAATCAATGGTCTAGATTTACACAGCTGGAGAAAGACAAGCCTGTTTCCTATCCACAAATACACACACACCTCCCCCATGGTGCAGAATGTGAAAGACAGAGCTTACAGCTTGTCAAGACTTCCATGAAAATCCACACGTGTGTGTGTTCACAACAGATGTGTTCATGGATCCATGTGTTTCAGACGTAAAAAACCCCTTTCTTACCCAATCCCCAAACGCTCCTCGGGCTTTGAAATAGAAACAACAAAAAAACACCCACAAACAACTGTGTAAAACAACGTTCACACGCGAGCGTTGACGATCATCAGGGAAAGGAAACAGGGTAGAATATCCAGACCCCAAAAATCTGTGTCTGCCGCTGGAGAGAGGCTGTGTCAAGACTCTCACTTGACTATTAACTGGCTTCCTCCAGCGCAGGTCAATTAACATCAAGACCCTGTTCAGAGTCTGAATGCTAATGCTAGTATCCACATAGCACCATCAGACTAATGGCCGTACTCATCCTGATTCACAGTGTGTTCTGTCACAGTCAGCTAAGAAGCATTTTATAGCCTTGCCTGTGTGGAAAGTAATTAAACGTTTTTCACTATCTGGCAGGCAGATATGCTAAAAAGGTTCCTCCTTATAGTATTCTCTATATAAAGATAGGCGCTATAAAAATTATTATTATTATTATCCGCCCTTTGTGGAGGCTGCAAAGTTGACAAGGAAGATAGCATCACCAAAAACACATCAATGTACACAAATATACACGTCCTCCCACGCACACAAACATGGACATAACATGTTCACGCCGCATACTGCAAACAACACAAATTCAGCAGGCGTACGTACACACGCAGTCCTTTAATTGTAACTTGTTTAACTGCATGCTCTTATGGTTCTTCCCTTTGGCATTTATTTGGTTTTTCACAATGTATGCTTCATGTTTTGGCTGCTTGCAATGTTTGGGGCTACCTCGTTGTTATGACCAGTGACCTATGCTCTTTTGTAAAGCTCTCTCTTGGAAGTCGCTTTGGATAAAAGTGTCTGCTAAATGCCTAAATGTAAATGTAAGTGTTAGTATTTGTGTTGTCGGAACATGAAGTGTGACTGTTTGTGTTGCGTTGAAACAGGAAGTGTGACTGTTTGTGTTGTCGGAACAGGAAGTGTGAGTGTTTGTGTTGTCGGAACAAGAAGTGCGAGTGTTTGTGTTGTGGGAACAGGAAATGTGAGTGTTTGTGTTGCGTTGAAACAGGAAGTGTGACTGTTTGTGTTGTCGGAACAGGAAGTGTGAGTGTTTGTGTTGTCGGAACAAGAAGTGTGAGTGTTTGTGTTGTCGAAACAGGAAGTGTTTGTGTTGTCGGAACAGGAAGTGTGAGTGTTTATGTTGTCGGAACAGGAAGTGTGAGTGTTTGTGTTGTCGGAACAGGAAGTGCGAGTGTTTGTGTTGTTGGAACAGGAAGTGCGAGTGTTTGTGTTGTCGGAACAAGAAGTGTGAGTGTTTGTGTTGTCGGAACAGGAAGTGTGAGTGTTTGTGTTGCGTTGAAACAGGAAGTGTGACTGTTTGTGTTGTCGGAACAGGAAGTGTGAGTGTTTGTGTTGTCGGAACAAGAAGTGTGAGTGTTTGTGTTGTCGGAACAGGAAGTGTGAGTGTTTGTGCTGCGTCGAAACAGGAAGTGTTTGTGTTGTCGGAACAGGAAGTGTGAGTGTTTATGTAGTCGGAACAGGAAGTGTGAGTGTTTGTGTTGTCGGAACAGGAAGTGCGAGTGTTTGTGTTGTTGGAACAGGAAGTGCGAGTGTTTGTGTTGTCGGAACAAGAAGTGTGAGTGTTTGTGTTGTCGGACCAGGAAGTGCGAGTGTTTGTGTTGTCGGAACAGGAAGTGCGAGTGTTTGTGTTGTGGGAACAGGAAATGTGAGTGTTTGTGTTGCGTCGAAACAGGAAGTGTGAGTGTTTGTGTTGTCGGAACAGGAAGTGTGAGTGTTTGTGTTGTCGGAACAGGAAGTGTGTGTGTTTGTGTTGTCGGAACAGGAAGTGCGAGTGTTTGTGTTGTCGGAACAGGAAGTGCGAGTGTTTGTGTTGTCGGAACAGGAAGTGCGTGTGTTTGTGTTGTCGAAACAGGAAGTGCGAGTGTTTGTGTTGTCGGAACAGGAAGTATGAGTGTTTGTGTTGCGTCGGAACAGGAAGTGTGAGTGTTTCTGTTGTCGGAACAGGAAGTGGCAGTGTTTATGCTGTTGTTCCGGGAGTACAACGGCACTTAGGAATGCTTGGCTTGACCTGATGTTAGTTTCCTCCAGGTTCAAAATGACTCTTATTGAGAGACTTGTTGGTTAGTTGTAACGGATTTAAACTTTTGTACTCGCTGTGAAATATTTTACTGTTGATTGTTTTTCTACAGGTACACTCTTGCACTTTTTCGGATTCATGTTGTTTAATTGTACTTGCACTTCTTGAGTTTCATGTTGTTTAATCAGGAGTGTATTCAAGCTACCACCGAAGCTCCCCTCTTTGCAGTTTAGTTGGGTTTGAGGGGGGAAAGACATAAATCCAATTACTTTATGCAAAGTGATTCAAAGTGCTGGTGTTCTGTAACAAGAACAAAACAGAACTGTGTTCACTATCGCTAAACAATGACTGACAGGCCAATCATGGACGGCTTTTATGGCGTAATAGCCAATGAGAAAAAAGAGAGGGAGAGTATCAGAGAAAGATCAGTCGTAGCAAACCTCGCCAACAAACCAAACTACACACACACACACACACACACACGTAGAAGTGCAGCTCCCCAAAGCATTTGTTCTGTAAGCACTAGATGCATTGATCTCAGTTGTGGGATGTTGTTGATGTGGAAATGTGCAGACTTCAGTTAGCTCTCCAGGAGCCCTCACTGATGTGTTAGAACACACACACACACACACACAAACAGATACACATTGTTTCTTAATAACAGTTTGCGTCTGCTGTGTGCATCTGCTGTGTGTGTGTGTGTTTGGGCTGGACTTTTTTGATTTGATCAGATTCTTTTTTCCCTCCTCCTCCCTGAGCTGTGCTGTCACGCCCTGGCACCCAAACAGCCCCTGACCTTTCCAAACGATCTGGAGTCACACTCCAGGAGGTGTGAAAATCACCTCTGACACTGTGTGGGCGTGCGACTGAGCGGGTCACATGTGTGTGTGTGTCTGTGTGCGTTTGCGCAAGCACTGGTGTGTGTTTGCTAGAGCACGGGCCTGCTCAACCCTGTGTGTGCGTCCGTGTATTTGTGTATGGTGTGAGTGCGTACGGTTGTGTGTGTGTATGCGTGTGTTTCTGTGCGCAGCTAAATGATGTTTCTCAACTGTCAGATGAATTTAGCTCTGTGGAAGAAACATTACTATATGGCAGCTTTGGATCTGCACTCTGTGACAAAACTTCTTAGAGAAAAGTGTGTCTCTCCGTGTGTCTGTTTTGTATGTGTGTGGTATCCCAGTTTTACTGTGGTGAATGGTGCAACACTGCTGCAGCCTGAAAAACTTTAACACCCTCTGACAGACAATATTCTCCCTCTCTCCTTTTCTCTGTCTCTCCCCACCACCCACCCATCTCTCTCTCACTCACTCACACACACACACACACACACACACACACACACACACACACACACACACACACACACACACACACACATTATCCTTTACGCACCATGGCAGGGCTGTGGGTGTGCTCCCAGCCAGCAGCACATGCTCACAGAAGCTGCTTGGCCAGACTGTCTCTTCCAGACATCAAGCTGGCCTTTTACAGAAGCCATCAAATAGACTTTCAACTTGCTCTTTTGTTAAACAAAAGGAAAAAAGTGCTCTGCTTTCACTCTCACCTTCATGTTCTCTCTCTTCCTACTCCTGTTCTCCCTGTCTTCTCCTCCCTCTCCTCATCCTCTGCTTGTGTGTGTGTGTGTATCACAGTCTGAGCCAGTGGCAGCTTTATTATTCTCTTTCATAGTGTTAATAGGCAGCTGTCCACCTCAGCAGAGAAGTCCGTGCTTCACAGCGAGCTGTTTGTTTTTCTCCCTCCCTCCCTCCCTCCCTCCCTCCCTCCCTCCCTCCCTCCCTCCCTCCCTCCCTCACTCCCTCCCTCCCTCCCTCCCTCCCTCCCTCTCTCTCCTCCGTAAATACGAGAGAGACCTCTACTCTCTTCCACTCTGCTCCCCCGACACAGAACGTAGCACTCACAGGAGCCGTCACAAAACCAATGACAAGCCCCGACAGCCAATGACAGGCTCGAGCTAGCATCCTAGCAGCCAATCAATGAAAAACTACCGTCCCTGTCAGCCTATCATAAATCACCACAACGGGCTACGATTGGACAGTCAATTATCAGACCTTAATCGGTGACTAGGAAGTTACCAACGGACTCCAATACTGTCCTGTAATTAGGTGTTTGTTAGTTTGAACCTGCCCCGACAAGTCGTGTTCCTACGGGTTGCGGGATCAGATGGCTGAGTGGTTAGGGAGTTGGACTATTAATCAGAAGGTTGTTGGTTTGATTCCGGGGCATGCCAAATGACGTTGTGTCCTTGGGCAAGGTGCTTCACCCTACTTGCCTCGGGGAGAATGTCCCTGTACTTACTGTAAGTCGCTCTGGATAAGAGCGTCTGCTAAATGACTAAATGTAAATGTTGCACTCGTGTCAGCTGGCTCCTCCCTCCCAGCGACCTGTAGTGGAGAGGTGGAGAGGTACAGTATGTTACTGCTGAGCATAGCTTCACTCCCAGTGTCAGACCACCACCTGCACCACTGTGTTCACCCTTTCATGTAGCCCTGCGCTGCCGTGGAGACTGAGTCGCTGTTTCCAAGTTTGTCGCCAGACCTCTGTCACGCTCAGCAAGGTGGCGGATTGCAGTTTAATTGAATCGAATGAACTTTATTGATCCCCGGGGAAATGAGGTTATCCGTGAAGCGCTGGGTGGTGTGTGACTCCCTGTCCTCTGCTTCCAGAAGAGAGAGGAGCTGCTGGACTCCAGAGGCAGTCCCAAGAGGAGCGGGGAGCCGGCCATCGACCTGCTGGGCCTGGGTAAGACATGACTAACAGATGACCTATCAGACAGTCAGTGGTGGTGACCAAAGGGATTGTTCCTGGGTAAGACATGACTAACAGATGACCTATCAGACAGTCAGTGGTGGTGACCAAAGGGATTGTTCCTGGGTAAGACATGACTAACAGATGACCTATCAGGCTGCCAGCTGTGGTGACCAAAGGGATTGTTCCTGGGTAAGACATGACTAACAGATGACCTATCAGACAGTCAGTGGTGGTGACCAAAGGGATTGTTCCTGGGTAAGACATGACTAACAGATGACCTATCAGGCTGCCAGCTGTGGTGACCAAAGGGATTGTTCCTGGGTAAGACATGACTAACAGATGACCTATCAGACAGTCAGTGGTGGTGACCAAAGGGATTGTTCCTGGGTAAGACATGACTAACAGATGACCTATCAGACAGTCAGTGGTGGTGACCAAAGGGATTGTTCCTGGGTAAGACATGACTAACAGATGACCTATCAGACAGTCAGTGGTGGTGACCAAAGGGATTGTTCCTGGGTAAGACATGACTAACAGATGACCTATCAGACAGTCAGTGGTGGTGACCAAAGGGATTGTTCCTGGGTAAGACATGACTAACAGATGACCTATCAGGCTGGCTGCCAGCTGTGGTGACCAAAGGGATTGTTCCTGGGTAAGACATGACTAACAGATGACCTATCAGACAGTCAGTGGTGGTGACCAAAGGGATTGTTCCTGGGTAAGACATGACTAACAGATGAACTATCAGACAGTCAGTGGTGGTGACCAAAGGGATTGTTCCTGGGTAAGACATGACTAACAGATGACCTATCAGACAGTCAGTGGTGGTGACCAAAGGGATTGTTCCTGGGTAAGACATGACTAACATATGACCTATCAGACAGTCAGTGGTGGTGACCAAAGGGATTGTTCCTGGGTAAGACATGACTAACAGATGACCTATCAGACAGTCAGTGGTGGTGACCAAAGGGATTGTTCCTGGGTAAGACATGACTAACAGATGACCTATCAGACAGTCAGTGGTGGTGACCAAAGGGATTGTTCCTGGGTAAGACATGACTAACAGATGACCTATCAGACAGTCAGTGGTGGTGACCAAAGGGATTGTTCCTGGGCAAGACATGACTAACAGATGACCTATCAGACAGTCAGTGGTGGTGACCAAAGGGATTGTTCCTGGGTAAGACATGACTAACAGATGACCTATCAGACAGTCAGTGGTGGTGACCAAAGGGATTGTTCCTGGGTAAGACATGACTAACAGATGACCTATCAGACAGTCAGTGGTGGTGACCAAAGGGATTGTTCCTGGGTAAGACATGACTAACAGATGACCTATCAGACAGTCAGTGGTGGTGACCAAAGGGATTGTTCCTGGGTAAGACATGACTAACAGATGACCTATCAGACAGTCAGTGGTGGTGACCAAAGGGATTGTTCCTGGGTAAGACATGACTAACAGATGACCTATCAGACAGTCAGTGGTGGTGACCAAAGGGATTGGGCCTCAGGAATGGTTGGGTGATGACAGAACTGGGAGGGGTTGTCTCTATATGGTCTCTATACTAGGATCTTTACTGATCTGGTGTCTGTACTGGTCTGGTCTCTCTCTCTTTCTCACTCTCTCCCATGCTGAATTGAAAGGGGATTTGGGAATGTCAGGTGTAAGAGGGGATGCGTGTGTGTGTGTTAAACTGGATAGATGGAGGGGGGTGCTGGGGTCTGAGAGGATCCAGTCTGAAGGGATTCTCAGATTGAACCATACCTGTCACTGATGAGTGTTTCCACGGTGACCCAAAGGCCACGAATCCCAGTGGGGCCATACCATAATAGAAGGACAGATGACCCAGCTGGCTGTGTGATCACTCTCCACTCCCTCCAGACTGGTGCCAGGAATATCTCTCTTTCTCTGTCTCTCTATCTTCCTCTCTATCTCTCTGTGTCTTTCTGGCTCTCTATCTTCCTCTCCCACTCTTTCTCTATCATACTCACTCTCTCTCTATCTCTCTGTCTTCATACCTATCTCATTTGACCTTTCTCCATTAGGCTTTGTGGTGGAATTTTTGTGAATAAAGTCTGAGGTCAGAAGAATGTGTCTTTATTTATTCTTGCAGTTCTAAAACAGGATCATAAATGATGTCTGGAGTATAGGGCTCTCTGACATGACATGATCTGAACACTATTTTAAACAGTAGTTCCAGACAGTTACACAATCAGTTCAATATTTCATGTCTATCAAAAGAGGAACTCCACAATGTGCAAGGAAGCAAAAAGGAAACAGGCTGCAGAACTTAATACAGATGTTCAACTAGAGACAGAGCTTAAGACAAGAAAGAGGAAGTTGTGTTGAAGAATCCCTGCTGTGTGGGCTAAACAACCAGGGTCAAACAGTCACATTTGTTGGATGTTTGTTAGCAAGTGGAAAGCAATACTGTCTAAGGCCAAAAGGTTATTCTGGCTCAACAGAAGTTAAAACCTAAACAATAACTGTTCTAAGCCAAAGAATATTATAGACAGCTAAAAAAAAAAGTATTTTTCTATTACATTTATTAATTTATTATTTTATTTATTACAGCCTCCTTCATCCCTCATTCTGCTCACAAGTCTCTATCTCATCTACCTTGTCGAACTCTGGAAACGATTTTCCATGTTCTGTTCGCCTTCAAGTACCTCAATTCTGTTCACACTTACGGGACTAAATTATGGATGTGATATCACAGTGCTAATACAGAGAAATACCACTGTCTGACTGTCTGTCTGTGTCCGCCTGCCTGCCTGCCTGCCTGCCTGCCTGCCTGCCTGCCTGCCTGCCTGCCTGCCTGCCTGCCTGCCTGCCTGCCTGCCTGCCTGCCTGCCTGCCTGCCTGCCTGCCTGCCTGCCTGCCTGTCTCTGTCTGTCTGCCTGCCTGTCTGACCATGTGCCTGTTTGTGTACCACTCCCCATCCCCCTCCATACCTGTCTTTAGTTCACTGTACACCCACAGGATGGTGAAATATCATGTGAATGTACAATCTCACACACAATCTATCTCTCTCTCTCTCTCTCTCTCTCTCTCTCTCTCTCTCTCTCTCTCTCTCTCTCTCTCTCCATTCCTCCTGAATTAATCAGTGCTGTATGGACATAGCAGCCCTCTGCACCACATGTGGGGAAATGTATTTTGTCACACAAAATTGCTAATTGCTGAAACCCAAAAATAACAAACAACAAACGCTTGGAAATGTTGCCCACGCCTACTGAAGGAGAAGGGCTGTTTGACTATAAATAACCTTGGTGCACATTTTCCTCACACACGCTTACACACACACACACACACCCACACACACACACAGCTTTGTTACACCTAGCAGCCATGGACAGTAGATGAGATTTCACACCTAATCAATACTGCCCAGCGGTCAATGCTTAATTCTGTCTCTGTCTATCGCTCTCTCTGCCTCTCTCCCTCTCTCTATCAATTTCTGTCTCCCTCTGGCTCTCTCTCAATTAATTTATTTTGCTTTCTCTGTCACTCTATCAATTTATTTTCATCTCTCCCTCTCTTACTCTATATATCTCTTTCTCTCTGTCTCTATCTCTCTCCCTGTCTGACTCTGTCTCTCTCCCTTTCCATCCCTTCTCACCCCTGCTCTCTCTCTCTCTCTCTCTCTCTCTCTCTCTCAGATGCACCTGTAGGTGGAGCTGCAGCCAGTGGGAGTGGCTCCAGTAGTGGACCAATCAGCGACGACCTGGACATTTTTGGACCAATGGTGTCCAACCCTCTACCCTCCTCTCATCATCCCCAGGTGTGTGCCCCGTGGTATCGCACAATAAAATATCTATCTCCATGCAAATGCGAGTTAAATCGCCCTTTATCAGTTATTTAACCGGAGGAGAAAACAGTTTGGGAATTTAATTTTAGCCGGAACTACCAAGTGGTTTTTAGCACCTAGAATGTTTGAATGCTCGACATTAGCGAGCTTGTCCCTGGGCTGTGTCTTCTTCTGTGGTTATCTACTGGAGCGACGAGAACAGATGCTGCTGTCCTGCATGGCTCCCGCACCCTCCCTGTTTCCAATGCCCTTTTCCCACAGACCATAGAGCATGCACACTTAAAAGCAGACGTGCACGCACACACACACACACACACACACACTTCTCCTGTGTCATCGCCTTATCACTCAACACAGACAGCAGCAGCAGAAGAACTCGATAGAGAGTTGTGTCTTATAAACACCCGGTAATCCCACACAAGCATGTACAAACACAGCCCCGCGATACATGGTCCCATACACACACGTTAGCACACGCACACAAACACACAAGCATGGCCACACATGATGTTGAGCTGGTGTTCATCCGTACTACTGCTGTCTGATGATGTTCTTGGAGAGAGGAATAAAGGAAGGGAGAGAGACAGACAGAGCAGGAAGGAGAGAGACAGACAGAGAGCAGGAGGGATAGAGACAGACAGAGAGCAGGAGGGATAGAGACAGACAGAGAGCAGGAGGGAGAGAGAGACACTGTGAGATGGAGGGAAAGGGAGAAGGACAGAGATGTAGAGAAGTGTGAGAGAGCGAGGGGCAGAGAGAGAGAGATGAGAGAGAGCGAGGGGCAGAGAGAGAGAGAGAGTGTTGTTGTGTTCCTGTGTCTGGAGGACAGTGTAACGGAGGTCTACGATGAATGTTCCGGAGAAAGTGTTCTCTCCTCTGAAACCATGGCTGACACCCTGGCTTTGTAAGGCCTGTCATGAGAGAATCGCACGCGTGAGGGAGAGAGAGAGACAGAGACAGAGCTTAAAGAAAATGAAAGGAGAGAGAGATGGATGGAGTAGGGGGTGGAGACTGACAGAGCAGGCTGATTCTGTTTTGGCTTGTCGTTTTTTTCCTGTCTGATTGGTGGCAGGTGACACAGAGGAGGAGGCACTCACAAAAACTGTTCAATTACACAGAGGAGAGAAGATGCCGAAATGCCACAGCAATCCCCTCCAGCCTCGACCCTGCCCTTTACCTCTCTCACACACACACACACACACACTCAACCACTCACCCATCACCACACACACTCACACTCTCAAACACACACCACCCACCCACCCTCCTGTTCCTGGTGCCTCAGCTCAAAGCCCACCGCAGCCCCCCCCCCCCAGCTGGACCAGGTCAGGTGGAGCACTGGAGGTCCTAGCATGAAGAGCAATTACTGTTGCCCCGACCACAGACACACACACACACACAAACAGAGACATACACACATGCACCTAGCGTGAAGCGCAATTACTTTTCCCCCAACCAACCAACCCCACCCCACGACCACACACAGACATGTACACACACACACCCACACAGCCCTCACTCCACGAGCAACACAGGACCTTGAACCCGGCCGAGGAACAGGAAGCACGTAACCCTGCCTGCTCGTCAGCACAGTTCTGGAGCTACGCCGTATCCGTGTGTCCGGAGCAGGTCTCTGGACGGCAGACAGCAGGAACACCTAGCTAGCCGCGCTGTCTGGCTGCTAACACACAGTGTGTCCATGGAGCAGCAGAATGTAGGTGAAGCTCACAGCCTCAGCCTGGCCACGCCGTAGCGCTCTGCCGTAGCGCTCTGCCGTAGCGCTCTGCCGTAGCGCTCTGCCGTAGCGCTCTGCCGTAGCGCTCTGCCGTAGCGCTCTGCCTTAGAGCTCTGCCGTAGCCCTCTGCCGTAGCGCTCTGCCGTAGCGCTCTGCCGTAGCGCTCTGCCGTAGCGCCTTAGCGCTCTGCCGTAGCGCTCTGCCGTAGCGCTCTGCCGTAGAGCTCTGCCGTAGCGCTCTGCCGTAGCGCTCTGCCGTAGCGCTCTGCCGTAGCGCTCTGCTGGTGCAGAGCTAAGCTGGCCTCACTGGATCAACCTGGTCCAAGCTGCAGTCCTGCATGTGGTTCTGCTCTCTCTCAGAGAGAGACTCACAGACACACACACAGACACACACAGACACACACAGACACACACACACACCCATCCTCACAGCCACATGGTGTGTCACTAACATCTAAAACATGTAAATATAAACGGAAAGACAAGATTAATAGTGAAATGCAGTCTGTACATATATACACATGGTGTCTAGCGCTTGTTTTATGCTTCCGGTATAGCTGACTGAGAAACACACACACCCACACACACACACTCACGCCACAGACACACACACATACACACATATTTCACCACTGCGCTGCTTTCCCCTGTTATTAAACAGGATTGGTGTGTGCTTTCCTATCTCAGAATATGTCAATTATAAAAATGCGATTAGAGCTCTGAATGAGCTAGGATTTGTGTTATCCGCAGCTTTCCAACCTTGAGGGGGTTTTACTCTCGGAATATTCTGGAAACTCGAAGAGGGGAGGGAGGAGGGGGGAGTGTCTGTCGTTGCCTTTGAATCTGTCCTCTCTTTCCATCCCCTTGCCTCCCCACATACACACACACACACACATAATGACACACACAGACACACACGCTCAAACACACACACACACATAATGACACACACAGACACACACGCTCAAACACACACACACACATATATCCGTCCTGCTGTCTGCAGGACACTGCTCAGTATGATTATCTTCTACAGATGGTGTGTTAGAGGGGGTGCGCGCAAGCAGGGGTGTGTACACACTTGCATATGTGCGTACCTGTTTGTGTGTTTACGTGTGTGTGTGTGTGTGCACGTGTGTTTAATGTGAGTGTGGCTAGCTTTATGTACCTTTTCTATCGATTGTCTATCTATTTGTAAAGGTGAGTTATTGAGCGGCGCTGGAGACCCACTGTGAGCTGGCTGTGGGCTGTGTAGCTGAGGAAGGAGTCTGGCACGCTGGAAACAGCCTGCTGGACTGAAACGCCACTTTCAATTCACGCCTTGGTGGGGAACCACCACCAGGGGACACGCCAGAACACTGCGTGCTAGGAGAGCAGCCAGCTCTGTGTGTGTGTGTGTGTGTGTGTGTGTGTGTGTGTGTGTGTGTGTGAGTGAGAGAGAGAGAGAGAGAGAGAGAGAGAGAGAGAGAGAGGGGGGGGGGGAGAGAGACAGAGGGGGAGAGGGAGAGGCAGAGAGAAAGAGAGAGGGGGGGGGAGAGAGAGAGAGAGAAAGAGAGAGGGGGAGAGGGAGAGAGAGGTGATTTGCAGGCAGATATGTCTGCTCCCTAACCCTCTCTCTGTGTCACACACATTTCTCCCTCTCCCCCTGCTGGATTCACACACACACATTTCTCCCTCTCCCCCTTGCGTATTCACACACACACCCTCCCTCTCTCTCTCCACCGTCCATTAATGGTCCAGAGAGGTAACGCAAGACGCCTCTTCCTCATTGGGCTTCAGCTAATGTCTGTCTATTAATAGAACCCTGATCCATGTTTAAAGACTGTGTCAGCCTGGCCACTGAAAACAGGTCTGCTGCAAACACCTAGTAGAAGAGCCCCAATTAGAGTTTGTGGTGTGTTTCTACTGTGTGTGTGTGTGTGTGTTTCTAGTGTGTGTGTGTGTTTCTAGTGTGTGTGTGTGTGTGTTTCTGATTGTGTGTGTGTTGGGATGCAGTTCCTCAGTTCCTCTGCTCTTCCTTCTCCCCTCCTCTACAATAACCAACCCCCACCTCCAAACACATAGCAGGTGTTGCTTTTTGTCAGCTCCATCCTTTAGGCATAATGGGTGTGTGGACGCTTTTGTGCCTGAAATGGGGTTTCGTATGAGTGACTGTGTGTGTGTGTGTGTGTGTTTACTCTGCCCTGTCCTGCTCATGGCTGGTTATATTCATCTTTCTCTGTCTCCACACCAGGCTAATTAATATCACCTGTCTCACTTAAGGTGACAACACCTCCATCCTCTCCTGCACTCCCTCCCTCTCTCTCTTTCTCCCTCCCTTTCACCCTCTCTCTTTCCCTCCCTCCCTCACACCTCTCCTTTTCTTCCTTCAGACTTCTGTTTTATTGAACTATTTCCAGTATGCTGACAAACTGCAAGCTTTTATGAAAATCGAACGTGTTGAATGTTTCGTACAAACTCCAAAAGGTCCAGACTGTCTAAACGACACGGCCAGATAAGGCCTAGTTAAGACTCATTGTGAATGTAAATGCCCAGACTCACACACTGTATATACACGTAGCAAACACACACACATTCACACTGACAATGAAGGATCATATTTACACAAACCTTCAGACGGATCAATACTACCTGTGTATTCCAGTAAACACACTAACACACACACACACTAACACCCACACTAACACACACACTAACACCCACACACTAACACTCAGGCATCTGTCTCTGTGTATCCTGTTCTCCAGACTGGCTCCATCAGCCCAGCCTCAGCCCCCGCCCCAGCCTCAGGACCCCCATCAGGGGGCCCCGTGGGTCCCCCGGCCTCGCAGGGAGAGGTGGACCTCTTCGGCCAGAGCCCGGCCCCCACGCCCCCCACCTCCTCCAGTAAGACTGAGGAGGGGGTGGCCAAGAAGACCCTGTCCAAGGACTCCATCCTCTCTCTCTACAGCAGCAGTACTGTAGGCACACACCAGCCTGGTCAAGGTAACACACACAGTACTTATACTGCATCAATGTATAATATACATTCATACATTCACCAGTATGCAGGCACACACCCACTGCATAGAAACTGGAATATATTCATCCAGCCTGCTTTCTTCAGAAAGCACAAAGACTCTCTCACACATACAAGCACTCTCTCACATACAGACTTACACTACCCACACACACACACACACTCCACACACACACTCCACACACACACACACCCTTCTCTTGGAGCCTTCCAGCTCTGGTCCACTAAGAGCAGGCATGAGAGGGTCCTGCTCTGATTTTGCATATGTTGACCTTTAGAATTTTCATTCATCTACTCTTTTCCTTCTTTGTTATTTGTGAGTGTGTGTGTGGTGTGATTGTTATTTACCAACTGTTCAGACTGAAGTGTGTGTGTTTGCTTGCTGGCGGGCACATGCAGAGAACAGTCATTCTGTTTCCTGTGAGCAGAGCTTCAGGTTTAGCTTGACGTCCCTCCCTTCCTCTCCAGCTGCTGTGAACATGGGCCAGTTCAACGCCCAGGCCACGCCCCCCTACCAATCCTACCCCAGTGTGGGCGGAGCCATGCCCCCCGCCGCCATGATGGGAGCAGTCATGGCCCCGGGAGCAGGAGGAGCCATGATGGGGCAGAACTCAGGAATGATGGTCGGCATGGCGATGCCCAACGGTTACATGGGCGTGCAGCAAGGCATGATGGGACACCAGGGCGGAGCCATGCAGCAGGGGGCGGGGCCAGCCCAGTTCTCCATGCATCAGCAACAGCAGTGGGGTGTGAATCAGGTGTGTGTTGTCCCCTTCAGATACACAGCAGGGTGAGAAGGGGTCAGAAGCTCCAGTACTGGATGTACTAACTACTCTTCCAACATCACACAAACACAGGCATGCACACACAGAGACACACACACACACAGAGACACACACACACACAGAGACACACACACACAGAGACACACACACAGAGACACACTCTGCGTTGTCATCATCTTGATGGCGGCGGGAGGTTAATAAGAGATCGTAAATCATACCACACACACACTCTCACACACACACTCTCACACACACACGCACATACAGGCATGTATACACAGCCTCTGCCTCGGTTTAATGCAGTGGTGCAGTTTTGTGTGACAGAGTTTATGTGTGGTGTGTGTGTAATAGGTTGAACGAGTGCAGCAGGGATATAACAATGTTTGGTGTGTGTGTGTGGGGGGGGGAGGGGTGGTTGCTAAAGGATTGCTCAGAATAGAAGTTATTAGTACTTGAACACACACTCACACACTCACACACACTCACACTCACACACACACGCCTCAGATACTGCTGAGGCACTAAGGTATATGTATAATGAATGGAGTGGAGTGAAGATGGGGGGGGGGGAAGGATAGGGGTCTAGGAAGGCTGGAGCATTAGAGGGGAGGGGAGGAAGAGGGGAGGGTGATCGCCTGTAGGGAGGGAGCATTAAGCGATGGGGAGTGAGTTGTCCCCCTCGCTTAGAAACCATTTCCATGTCAGTGTTTTTAAAGCAGTGTGATTTACGGCGTTTAAAAAACTCTCCCCCTCTCCCTCCTTCTTTCCCCTGGTGTCTCTCTCCCTCTCTCTCCCTCTTTCCCCTGGTGTCTCTCGTCCCCCTCTCCCAGATGACCCCGCAGATGGCAGGAATGACCATGAGTGGCGTGGGGGCAGGACCAGGAGGTTTCAGCCAATCAGGAGTGCCCGTGACGGGGTGGGCCGGCCCCCCGTCAGGCCAGACCCTCAGCACCCAGCTGTGGAAGTGATGGGGGGAGGAGGGTGGAGGAGGGGAGGAAGGCCTCCCCTCCGCAGTACAACGCACAGGAGGCAAATCGTAGATTGCTCCACTAGCCCCGCCCCTCCCTTCTGTCATCCCTCTGAAGCCCCGCCCATTTGTTATCTCTTCAGTGATTGGTGGAGGGTTTGCAGGCAGCTCTTGTGTCTCTCTGACCTTGGTTTGGGTTCCACTGTTACTATTTTGATTCCTTTTAACTGTTGTTGTTGTTGCTGTAAAAGAAAAGAAAAAAAGACATATCGGAGAGAGAAAGCTGCTGGACTATTAATACGAGGCGTCGTACGATATATCGTTACCAAAATCCATAGTTGGGTAGTTGTTAAATGGCAGATGTGGGTATTTTGTTGGTGCTCCCACCCAGAGCCCCCCCCCCCCAGTCCTCCAGCCCTGACCATGTGAAGCGTCCATCCCCCCTCCCCCGCCCCCTCCCCCACCCCCTCCACCTCTCTTGAGGGTAGTCGTAGAAGATCAGTACTGTATCGATATTCCCCCACCTCAGCGAGCCATAAGAACAGAGAGTTTGGCCATAGCTGGTTCTGTCCAGAGGTGTCATCTGTCCTGTACTATATCTGTCCCGTCTCTTCATCCAGGGCTCTACTCTCAGCCCTCTACAGCTCTAGGCTGGAAGAGTCAAAGAGGTCAAAAAGACATTCCTCCCTGGGTCTGTTTCCATCCAGCATGTCTGGACTGTCATGTGTGTTCTGCAGCACTGACACGGCAGCATTGACACGGCAGCACTGACAGGGCAGCACTGACAGGACAGCACTGACAGGGCAGCACTGACAGGGCAGCACTGACACGGCAGCACTGACACGGTGCCTGGGCTGGTTCTCCCGGACCCTCATAAGGCCTCTCCGTGGGTCCAATAGGGTTAGAGTTAGGACATGAAGGCAGATCTTCAACTGACCAATAGGGTTAGAGTTAGGACATGAAGGCAGATCTTCAACTGACCAATAGGGTTAGAGTTAGGACATGAAGGCAGATCTTCAACTGACCAATAGGGTTAGAGTTAGGACATGAAGGCAGATCTTCAACTGACCAATAGGGTTAGAGTTAGGACATGAAGGCAGATCTTCAACTGACCAATAGGGTTAGAGTTAGGACATGAACGCAGATCTTCAACTGACCAATAGGGTTAGAGTTAGGACATGAAGGCAGATCTTCAACTGACCAATAGGGTTAGAGTTAGGACATGAACGCAGATCTTCAACTGACCAATAGGGTTAGAGTTAGGACATGAACGCAGATCTTCAACTGACCAACAGGGTTAGAGTTAGGACATGAACGCAGATCTTCAACTGACCAATATATGGGAGGCCATGTGGCGCCTTCATGTAGGCCAAACTCTCTGGGTGACGATGATGATGATGATGATGATGATTTACTTTATTGATCCCCAATGGGGAAACTGGTTTGCCACCATAGTCTGTACAACATACAAAACAGGAATACAGTAACAACATAAAACAAGCATAGTCACTTGTTAGTCAGGGGAGTGTGGTCCACTACCACAGTAAAAATAGAAGGTTAAAACAGGGAATACATAACAATATAACAATACTATGATGTGCAAATGAGCAATGTGCAGTAATACAATCAAATCAAATCAAATCAAATCAGCAGTCATGATTAAAAAGCCTAGCTGCTGCAGGAACAAAAGACCTCCTGAATCTCTCTGTAGAGCACTTTGGTAACAGGAGACGTTTGCTCCTTCCACTTCTAACAAAAGTGCAGTGCAGGGGGTGGTCGTCATGTGACAGGACAGTCCTAAGCTTCCTCCTGGTTCTCTGCTCCGTGATGACCTCCAGAGAATCATGACCCCTGACCCCTCTCCCTCTCTGTGGGTGACCTCTGACCTCTTTTTCCCCCTCCTTGCTGTCATCCGCCATCTTACAGTGGTGTTGGTTGTGTGCAGTTCAAAGAAGCACAGTTAGTCTGAGACAAATAAACCTGGATGACCAATCAGCTTCTAGCTTAGAAAGGGCGGGTCCTGGAGAAGATAAGGGGATTGGACGGTGAGGTCATTGTCAGGATTCCACAAGAAGTCTTGTCGACGCTGGGAGCCAATCGGAGCTCTCAGTGGATGGACCTGAAGAAAGACATCCTGGGTCGATGGGTTCAGGTTTTACTTCCCGGTTTTGAGGATGACCTCATGATGTCCGATCCTTTTACATCTCATTTTATAGGGGAGAGAAGGGAATATAGAGATTTTAAATAGAATATTGAGTTTGGAATCAGGAGAAAGCAATCAAACACAGATAAGCAGCATAGTCCTGTGGCAGAGGTTCTAGCCACATGGTCCCTCTGCCATGCAATAACGACCCACACACAAACACACAGTCCTCCAGGTTTATTTCTAACGTGTTTACATTTTCTGGTGCCTAGTACAAAGAAAAACAATGTCATTTCCGTGCATTAAACAGTGAAAAGCCATGAACGTATGCGTGGTCGTTATTGTTTCATGACTCGTCTAATGCAGTCTGTTTTCAGTCTGTCTTCTGTCTGTCTTCTGTCAGGTTTGGCAGGGTTTGATCTTCTCTGACGTTTACAAGAGGGTCATTTGGAATACAATTTGTTTTTCTCTGGAGTTAATCCCTGTATTCCAGTGTGCAACAGTCCTGTTCAGTAGAACACACACACACACACAGTACACACACACACAGTACACACTCACACAAACAAATACATTGAGGTCTTGTTATTTTAGTCCGTAGAGCCCATATGACATGCTTTTATTTTTTTTACTCAGAAACTGGCACAGATTCCTGTTCTACCTTCCGTATCCCCAGAGATTGTCAGGCCCACATATTCAGGGAACAAGCTGCTCTCTGCTTCAACGTCCAGTGCCTTTCAAATCCTCGGAGTCCGTCAGAGTAAATCGGCAGCACCATTTTTACTAGCTTGTGGAGAGCCAATCAGGCAAGTTCTGCATTTCAATTCATCATGCGGTTGGTCCAAAGTCCTGTCCATCAAAAGTCAGCCATGTCCAACCAATGAGTAAACATGATGGCTTCAGTAGAGTAAATCCTGTGGGCTTGCGGTCTGCCCTGCCCCTTGACCTTGATGTAACACTGCTTCCTACTTCCTCTCCCCAACTGTTCACCCCGCGGTCTGGGAGCGCTTGGCTAGTGTCCCGGTCCTCAAACCTCGATGACCACTGTGTCCTGTCGATGTTTGGGCTCGTTGCCCAGGTTGACCTTTTCTGTGCGTGTGTGCCACACCAGAACCTGGGAGAGACAGAGAGAGAGAGAGAGAGAGAGGGGAGGGAGAGAGACAGAGAGAGAGAGAGAGAGGGGAGGGAGAGAGACAGAGAGAGAGAGGGGAGGGAGAGAGAGTGGGGAGGGGAGGGAGGGGAAGAGAGGTGGGAGGGAGCCAGGAAAGGGGAGAGAGAGATTTGTGTGAGTTGCTCTACTGAGAGAACCCCTTGTTCAGAGACCCTATTTTAAAGTACACAAACATCCCTGGATAGCTTCTCTTCCTTGTCATAATTATACATTCACCACTGTCACAATGGATTCTGCTGTAACGCAAAGGAAAAAGAATGGGTGCATATAGTTTAAATACAAGAGCTTGGATTTAACAGGCTGATAGGTCTACCGTGAAATGGTCTAACCTTGTTGCTGCCTCACTGCTGTTGGGCTCACACACACACACACGCGTGACAGATTGCTCTCCGTGCTCTGCCAGTAGTGTCTGGTCTCTGCTCAGGTGGAACGTGTCACTTCCTGCACATGATGCTACTAATTGGATTTGTATTGTAATTTGCATATCTAATGAGTCTAAAGGTGCAGCCAGCGAACCGCCTTTCAGTTTAGATACCGGGGGAAGCGGAGGGGGGTGGAGTAGGACTACAGTGTGTGTGAGGGTGTTGTGTGTGTGGGTGTATGTGTGTGAGGGTGTGTACTCTCACATCCCTCATCTGCAACTTCAAATAACAAGCTGTCTTTACTTTTCATCCATCCTCCTCTTTCACTTTCTCTTCTCATCTTCGCTAGCACAGCCAGGCGTTTCTGGTGGTGGTCTGCAGTGAGGGGTGCTGGGAGTTATAGTCTGTGCTGGTCTACAGGCAGTGAGGGGTGATGAGAGTTGTAGTCTTTCTTGGCAGCCTGATGGCAGGCCTGGTAGAGGAGGTACTTGTATCAGCTTGTTCTGTGATAAGAGAACTTGACCTCATGCCAGCACAGCTCCCTAGAGTGTTCTCCTCTTTCCCCGACTCCACCTCTCTCTCTCTCTCTCTCTCTCTCTCTCTCTCTCTCTCTCTCTCTCTCTCTCTCTCTCTCTCTCTCTCTCTCTCTCTCTCTCTCTCTCTCTGTCTCTCCTCTGTCTCTCATTTTTTTCAATCTGTGTTTACTATCTCTGTTCCAGTCTCCCATATCCAGTTACTTTGAGACTCCAAGGTCAGTTTAGCTTGTTGCAGGTCTGATCCCAGGTCTGATCCCAGGTCTCAATCTCCCCAGTCTGAGAGCGGAGGCTGACCTCACGTCTGTGAGGAGCAGGGGATGGGAGATGGGACCCCCCTGCCTATGGGAGGACCGGTCGTGTCGGTCAAAGCCCAGCCAGCTCTGCGAGCGCTGAGTGATAAGTGGGGATGTCACACCTCACAGACTGGAGCGGGTGATTACTGATGATGTCACGTCCTTCTGGCTGTGTGTGCAGCGAGTGATTAGTGATGATGTCACATTTCGCTAATGGCCTGTATTAATATCAGCGGTGGGCCACCCCCCATTAGGATAATGGGGGTGATAATGAGGATGTCTCCGCCGATGCCCTGCTCAGCCCAGGAGAGAGGAGAGGGGCTAAGTGTGGATGATGCATGGTTGGAGAGGAGGCTATATTAGGAGACTGGGCTCAGGTCCATTCCAGCGTGAGCCCTTATCTCCCCTAGCTCTCCTCCGCTCCCTCGGTTATGAAGATGACTGGTAAATGGAGGAATTAAATGGTTTGACCTGGTAAAGAAGTTGGTTTGGCTGTCGTTTCTCTTAAAGGCCTTCCTCGGCGTATCTAGAGATGGAGATGTTCGGGAAGGCCTGCATAAGGGGACTGTGGGTTTACCTTTTCTATTAAACGCAGTGTGACATTTTGACCTGGTTGAGCTGTACGTGATATGTCCATGTTTTCAGTAGTAATGCTCTTGTTCAAGGGATATAACATCCATCACTAAAGTTCATCACCAGTAATCATTTCAAGCCCTGAGGGAGTGGAGGTTTAAACCCACTTGCTGGCCAGGCCCTCTTATGCAGGGGACACACTAAGATTTTTTAGAGAGACCACAAACATGAGGGAAAAAAATCCTAGATTTAGCCGTTTTGCTCCTACAGTGTGTGGTCACTCTGAACACACCTCACACCAAGGGAACATCTCATAAAATGATCTGCGGAACCATCAAGATAATCGGGACATATGTTACCTAGGATTGTCGGAAGGGCGGAAATCGGCCCCATTATCCTGTGGTGTGTCCCCAGCATTAGCAGACTAACAGGAGCCACAGCTGGATCTTTACCAGGCAGCCTCGTTAGACGGACAGCCTGGGACACATGGGGGAGGGGGGGGGGGGGGGGGTTGAAGGCTACTGACCCTGTGGGCCCTGGTGGCTCACTTGTCAAGCAAGCGCACCACACAGGCTAAGGCAGTGGTTCCCAACTCTAGTCCTCAGGGACCCCCTGTTCTGCATGTTTTAGATGTTTCCCTGCTCCAAAACACCTGATTCAAATGAATGGGTCGTTATCCAGCTCTGCAGAAGACTGCTTATGACCATTCATTTGAATCAGGTGTGTTGGAGCAGGGAAACATCTAAAACGTGCAGGACATGGGGTCCCTGAAGACCAGGGTTGGCAACCACACAGGCAAAGGCTTTACCTTATTGCTGTCGATCCCAATAAAGCAGAAACGCCCCGAAGGAACATCATACATTTGAAATCTTTTAATAATAATTAAAAAAAAAAATAGCTACTGACCCTGGTGCAGTTATTGGCTCGAGGCTCCAATTCAGCCACCTTGGTGATCTGCTTCAGGAAGTCTGACTCCTGCATGCCGGGTTGGGAACCCCTGCGCTTGAACAACGCCTTCGGGTTCTCCAGGACCACCTGGAGATTCACGGCGAAGCCTGAGGGTGAAGCGGGGAGAGAGGGAGAAGATGACGAGGTAGGATCGATAACCGCACCGCCACAGTTCATCTCACACGGCACACAACCTTCTCACATCCCATGTGTTACTTCACCCAGGGCGAGCAATCTCCAGGTGTTACCAGCGTGTAAGAAACATACACAAACACAACACTCGGGGGTGGGGGGAGGGGGGGGGGGTGAACAAGCTTGAGTTTGTGTTGCTCTCTCTCACGAAGACAGGTGTGGAGATGCACTCTGTTTTCTAGAGCTTCGGTTCCAAATATATCTCCGTCCTCGTCCTTCGACTCACAAACGCTGCCCTCAGAAAAACAACCACGTAGCCAAGTGAAGAAATGATTTAAGGAGATAAGGGAAGAAAGGCAAGATATCTAAATCAAAAATCTTGGAACTAGGTCACTATATATCCCCGACAATGGAGAGAATGCATCTGATTTATTCTTAACGTGGCCCAGTGTGTGCTGTGTGTATGTGTGTGTAGGATGCAAGGCAGTGTGACAGGAAGACTGAGCGTGGTGTCATACATTCTTGTCTCAAATACAATCTTGACGTTCCGCTGGGACTGGGGTGAGTGGAGGACGGGCGGCTCCAGCTAACCTCCATGACCTCCTCTGCATGTTTCCAGCTAGCGCACACTGATTTCTAGGGCGCCGCTAGCTCGGTATTCACAAAGGGATTCCTCGACTCCACAGAGAGAGAAAGGGTGTGCGGGGGAGAGACAGATGGAGAGAGGGAGAGATGGAGAGAAAAATAGAGGAGGGAAAGGAGAAAGAAAGAATGAAAAGGATCCAGGAACAAACGAGTGAAAGATGGAGTCCAGAGTAGGATACAGGCAAAATACCTCAAATACTGTAGATTCAGTATAACAATACAAACAAGAATTTGTTTGATGACAAGAGTCTTGGTTTAAACTGGACTCTCTGTTTTTACAGGACGAGAAAGATTTGGGCTTGGGTGCCATTGACAACTTTCAAAAGGGGAAATTGGAAAACTAAATTTGACAACACTTTGCATTGGCACGAGGGAACACACAATAATGGAGTCTTGTAATATTCATTTGCCCTATCAGGGCATTACTAAACAGGGAGTGATCCTGCAGTGAAATCACATACGCTACAGCCTTGGAGGTAAGATAGGTGGATTTGAAAGCAATTATATGATAGAAATCTCGTTACCTGCAGCTAATACAAGTGATATGGTGATGAGGGTGCATCTCACTGTTCCTGCCCGGCAGAGAACACCCATCATCTCGACTAATGCTCACTCTAAACCTCTGAACCAGAAGCCTTTTACCCAGTAAGCATCTCCTACGGATCTGAAGTGACTTGACGTCAAAACCACTGTCATTTGATGTGATATCAACAAGACGTTGATTGCTATGTCTTCATGTTTGTTTACGTAAGTGATATTCTGTGACAGAAGGTGCCTTGTGCTGAATACAGGACATCCTTATAGTGATAATGCAGAGATGGTGAGCCTAATAATGGGTGGAATTGCGAAATCTGATTGATGAGTTCATTTTCTTTGGTCTTTAGCCTTCCTTGCGTCCTGTGTCTTGTCGTTTTATTGGCCTATGAAAGGAACGGAATACAGGAAGGAACATGTTTTTTAGTGAAACCCCACATGCATCGTCTGCTCTCTGAGACTGAAACCCTACAGTCCCATAGGAAGCTTCCTTTGCGTGGCTACATGCTAACCTTAAAAAACAACTCATTGACCTGTCTCTTGCCTCCCCAACACCCTCCAAATGGAAAGGAAGGTGTTAACACTCGCTTCCAGACAAAGGTAGCACTCCGCTTACAAACAGGCTGTGTTCGAGTAAAACGTGAACATGAGGAACAGCAATGCATGCGGCCTCTTGTGCACATCAAACACAAGCTCTCCTAGCTCGTGACTGGCGGAGGAGGAGGTAGCCAAGGCGAACACCGAGCCGTCCTCTCAGCGACCCAGGGCTATTGTGCTCCAGTAAATGAGACGGAGCTGTCGCAGACGTTTGTGGGCTTTTTAACCACGTTGAGCACCTCAGCGGCACAATGCACCTTATTACGGCCGGCAGCAGCAGCCAGGGCACAAAGAGAAGCCGCTTCTCATTCTCAACAACAATGGTTATAAATGATTTAGAGAGAGCAAGAGCGGATGTTCAGGGAACACAGGCGCTTCGGCCATCGTTTGCAACCGTGCTGCTGTTTTACGGTTTACTCTGGTTATTCGCTTTTGAAATCTGGTTCACATTTATACTTTATCGTACTGTTATCAGACGTGGTTGCATTATTTGTAACTGATGATTCGTATGTTGTGTGTCACTGTGTGGGTTTAATGGGGCTGTTTGTGTGATTTGGATGTGGGTGGGTGGGTGGGTGGGGGGAGGGAGGGTGCATCTATGTAATTGTGTACTGTAGGTGTGTGTGTGCTTGAGTGTTTGTGTGTATGTGTATGTGTGTCTGTGCAGTATGTTCAGAGAGAGAGAGGAGGGTTGAGTGGTGATCATGGCAGAATAAGGTTTCAGCTGAGGAGCACAGTTCAATACTTCTGGCATTCAGGTCCATCAGCCCTGGTGGACCAGAAAGCCAGAGGAGTCATCTGCATTCTGGAAAAGACCTTGTTTAGACCCCACCCCAGATCGACGTTGTGACATACATGCATGCTCTAGTCCTCGTTCAGCCTTTGAAGTGCTGTCCTCTGGGTTTGGTGTCACAGTGGGGGGAGAGCTGTAGGGTTGGTAACCCTGCATGTGGTCCGGAACTCACGGCCCAACCTATCTGCTCGCATCCTTCATCTCGTTGTCATGGTTTTGCCCACTGTGTCGTGTGTGGGCGTGGTCTTACCTGCCATGTCGATGGCGAAGGGACGGTCTGGCCTCCAGCCTGTGTACCAGCCCACAACTTTACCCATGAACACCAGGGGGCGCTCATAGCGACGTCCACCCACCAGCCCCACGGGCCACACCGACACCCCTCGAGTCCTTCGCATCTGTAGGGGGGGGGGGGGGGGTAGGGTAGAGACACGGAGGGATGTGACTACGCCTGACATCAAACACATCAAATAGAGATACAAATCATGAGTTCGCAGGTTCAAATCCCTCCTGTACCAACAACGCTTTGGATGTGGGCTTCTGCTAAATGACTGCGTTATACAGACACAGGTGTAGAGAGACAGGGGATGATGTTGCAGCACACACAAAGGAAAGCCAAGTGCCGTTTTTGTGAAACACAAACACACTTCACATCTTTCATGCGGTTGGATGTTTCCTTTTCTCCTGGTCCATTATCCTCCTGCATCACATTACCATTCAGAGCAGATATGAGATCTCTACCCATACAACCAAGTTCTATTCCAGGGTGTAAATGGAGCTTAGAAGGCACACTGTGTGAAGTTATCAGACTCAGAAACACATTCATTCCGTTTCTGTCTGAACGGGAAACTAGAAATCTTTCATCAAACCTGAAAAGGGTGAAATCAGTGTGTCTGGAATCTCCTCCCTGAACCAATGTGGCACTAAATGAAACCGGGTGGTATAACCAAGTTGGTAGTTTCATTTTTTACACTGAATCAATTCACAGACTGCCGGGAGCGACACGGAGAGGGAAATAGACAGTGTGTGGTTTGTGGCAAAGTGTGTGTTAGTGTGAATAGAAGTGCTCAGATGGGTTTCAGCGCTAGAGTAGTAGGTATACTGTTGGCCAACTGTCATTTACATTTAAGTGCGTGTGTGCGTGAGTGAGAGAGGGAGAGAGAGAGGAAGAGAGGGAGACAGAGAGAGAGGGGGAGAGGGAGAGAGGGAGAGGGAGAGAGGGGGAGAGGGAGAGAGGGAGAGAGGGAGAGAGGGAGAGAGGGAGAGAGGGAGAGAGGGAGTGTACATGCATGTGTCATTTCATTCATGATACCAAAGACCAACAACATAACATCCCTAACATCTATTCTCCTTTCAAACACGCAGCAGCCTCCAGCCAAACACTGTCAATACGCAATAACAGAACAACCGTGCATTACAAAAGGACAGAGTTCCACGATCTCACAACCTTATGGTCAGAAGCAGGCCTTAATATTTAATGTCTCTGTTCTGTCTGGCAGCTCTGAACGCAGGGACTGATAGAAGTCCTCCCTTTCCTTCACCCCCCCTCCCTCTTTCTCCCAACACTCTGTCTCTCCCTCACTTCTCTCTCTTCTCCCCCCTCTCTCCCCCCAAGCAGTGAGCACACAGCTTTGAAGCCCTCTCTCCACTAATGCGTTGCCCCTTGAGCTTGCTTGTGCAACGCTAAAACCCTTCCCCCTTATTTCTGTTTCCTCCTGCCTCTCCTCTCCTGGGTCACTGTTCAAAGGCTTCTCCAGCTCTGGTCTATAAAAACGCATATGAAAAGAGAGTGTGTCTGCACAGACTGTTTGTGGTTCTCAAGTGTAGCCATTGTCTCGGCTTAGCAGTAGAGGTATATGTTGACCCATAATGGTATTTATACGGAGGGTAGCCAGGGGAATTAAACAAAAATACTTAATGGTCGTGTATCGCTATACTTATCGCCGTTAACTACTCATCATGCACCCAGCCTTGATTCAGATATATTCTCTGTCCAGGAACAATTCACCTGAAATCTATATTCCTCTGAGGTGTTGCCAGCTGCCGTCATGAAAGAATCGTGTTCTTTTGTGATGCTCACGCGAAACATTTTTTACGGTCAAATGTGTGAAATTCATCCTGTTAAGACTGAAGGAGCTTTAGGAATGGATCGAGGGGGGTTTAATAACTTAACTCTCCATTCACCTCCATCCCACTTTTTAATCCTCCCAGATTGGAGAGGGATGGATGGGCGGAAACAGAAGGCTGGACATCCTTGATTAGACTCATCCAATCACAGGATGTCCTGGGAGGATAGAAAAGGAAATGTGTCTGTTGTGTTCTACACTGTCTACAACACTTCCCAGAATACATCAACATGCTCACTTACATACTCTTTACACTTCCTCTCACATGCTGATGTTTACAGGCAGGCAGGTAAAAACTTGATACACCTAAACAATATCTCATGGCAGAATATGACGCATATGGTACTCAGAGATGCTGATGAGAGATTTTGATTTGTGTGTCACATTTCATTGTCTGTGTTATGTTGTTTGATCTGAACCTGTTGCCGGTGAACCCAAGAGCACACAAGGACATGGTCCTTCAGTCTGTTTGACGGCAGGCTGAAAGTCAGTCAGCGAACATGAAGAACATGAATGCTCCACCCCCACACACACGCCCCATCCAGACAGTAAACAAAAGGTTGATGCGTTACACGTGACACAACGTATTTCTTAATGATACAGCATTATGAATGTACTATACATGTGTTACTTCTTCTTCTTGCCCTAGAGAAAAAGCTGTCATTGAATTGTGTGTCATGCTGTGTGGCTTCTCTGTATGTGATTTTAATCAACCCTTCCCCTTGTGTCATTAATATGCATGGCTAGGGCAATGAGAGGGGGAAGTGGAGGGGAAAGAATGAATCAAATTAGAGAGAGAATGGAGAGAATGAGGAGGTTATGAAATGGTGATGCAACGACGCGTGATGTTGTGTGTGTGTGTGGGAGAGTGAGGTTGGTCCTGAGTGGTGTGTTTGTTTCTGAGGGAGCGAGAGAGACACACCGACAGAGACAGGGTGAGAGTCTGTGTCTCTATACAAGACTGTGTGTGTGTGTGTGTTCCTCTCAGGGCATCGCCCCTGTCTCTCAGTCGCTGTGTCGCAGCAGCTGTATGTGAGGAGTGGAGGGAACAGCTCGATGAAGCTTGGGGCAGACAAAGCGAGCAGTCAGGCAGACTCAATCACACCAGTCCTGAGGCAAACGGAGAAGAGAGGGGAAAGAAAGGGAGAGAGAAGGAGAAAAAACGAGGAGAGGGAGTTAAAAGACTGGGGAGTGAGAGGGATGGGAGATGGGACCACGGAGGGGGGTGAGAAAGGAGAGGAGGTAAGGGGGGTGTGGTCTGGAAAGGAAAAGAGAGACCAGGGAGCATGGCGGAGGGACTGAGTGGAAACTAGAGTTGCTCTCCCACCCTCTCTTTCTCGTTCTCTTCACCCCTCTCTTTCTCGCTCTCTTCACCCCTCTCTCACCCTCTCCTCTATCCCTCCTCTGCCCCACCCGCACCCTCATGAACAATACCTCGCGCAGAGAAGCGTTCCTTTCTGCTTCGTTTTCACCAGTGTGTAATTATAATAATTGCTCGCATGGATTTGATGGAATTGGATTTCATTTATTTTTCAGTTATTTTGCTCTCTCTTGCCTACTTTCCCTGGTTCTTTGCGAAATCTTGTCCTGGCTGTGATCGACTTTACACACAAGGTGTTCATTTATTTAGGGTTTAGTCAAGCTGAGGACCGACACCAGGTGTGGAAACATGGGGATAAATCTCTGCATACAACATGTTCGACTGTGGGGCCGACTTTGAGCTTTGTTTGGGAAATATCTCTTTAATCAATGTGTTGCTTTCCTCCACTGTGCAGTGAGTCCCTGCAGACCTGGCCTCATTAGGAGTGCAGATTGATGTGATGACTATAAACTGCGGGTTTTCGGGGGGTGGTGGGTGGTGGTGGTGGTGCAGGGGGGGGGGGGGGGGGGGGGGGGGGGGGGGGGGGGGGGGGGGGGGGCTCACAGTAGCAGAGCTTGTGACTGACAGACTGGCTGACAAGGCTGAGGGGTGGCAGGGGGGGTATGGCTAGCCAGCTCCCCCCTTCCCACTACCCTCCGGGGCAAACTGCTAACTCAACCCCTGGCTCAGCTTCAGAGAAGGAGAGAGAGAGAGACAGAGAGAGACAGAGAGAGACCGAGAGAGAGACAGAGAGAGAGAGGCAGGACTCTGATTGCTCAGAAAGCATTAATGTGCAACATTTAGTTTGCTGACAGCCTACTGTGATTAGTCTCTCTCTTGACACTGCCCATGTTTAGAGGGGGGAGCTGCAGTGAGTGTCTCTCTCTGTGTTTCTCTCTGTATCTGTTTACCTCTCTTTATCTCTCTCTCTGTATCTGTTTACCTCTCTTTATCTCTCTCGCTCTCTGTCTGTGTCTCTGTCTCGGTCTCTCTCTTTTTCATTTTTCGCTCTCTCTGTATCTCACTGTACATCCCATAATTCTGTTTTTTTTCAGGCAGATTTTTCCCAGCTTGTTTCTCTACACCCCCTGTGGCCTTTCAGGGCAGAAAATCATGGAATCTAAATGAGCTGTTTCATAATGTTTCCACTGAAGAAGAAAAAACATACGCATGGCAAAAGCTTTTGGAATAGGCCAAGAGTTTGAGGTGAGACATACAGAAAGTCAAACCCTTTTAAGAGGCTGCAATACCTTCTCATGAAGAAGACCTCCATCATCCAGCCTCCTGAACCCAACACCCCTTCAGAGGTATATATTGGACCTGGACAGATGCTATCTGTGTGATTCTACACATCACCAAGGTAACCGCTCTCTCAGGTTATTACCGCCACATGACAGGCTATTACTTCAGGGAGGAGCCCCGGCTCACAGACATGCAATCAGCCTCTTCCCTTCCCATCAGCCAGGCGTCCTGGGCTGCTCTCCCGAGGCTGAGCCCCTCCACCAGAGCTCCTCTCTGGGATCTGAGCCCTTCCTGGACAATGGCTGTAGATCAATGTTTATAGGGCAGCTTGGAACTGTGTCATCAGCGCCGTCCTGAACGAGCTGTGAGGTTTCAGAGATGATTGTGTCTGTTGGCCTCTGTATCATCTCACAACCTCCCCTCCCCTCCCCTCCTCTCCCCTCCCCTCCCCTCCCCTCCCCTCCCCTCCCCTCCCCTCCCCCCTGGAACCACATTTTTTTACTTGTTTAAGAGTACTCCATAGTGTAAATACAAATATTACAAACACATATTTTGATTCTTGGTTTGAATCCAGTCTAGAATTTGAATTCATACACTAACAGTGGTGAAGGACAAAGTGACAGAGCTGGGATTAAACTAAAAATACTAATCTTGCACACACACACAATCAGGGCTGGATATGAGGAATGCCATGTTGACGGTAACGGTCGGTTTACCTCTTCGAACAGTTCCAGGCTGTACGTGTTGTCATCGTCCGCGAAGAACACCACTCCTGGATCCTTTCTTGAACGGTGTTGACGCAGCCAAGTCAGAGCTGCGTTCCTCTGCTCGGTGGCGCGAGGCATCCCAGGCCGTTTAAACCGGCGTGGGGTTAAGATGTGCAAGTGTGTGTATGGCACTCCCGAACGGGCGAGGAAGCGCGCCACCAACTCCGTGCGTATGTTTGAGTCTTCCACCACTATCCAGTGAAAGCTAGGGACCTGGCGAAAGGTGTTGGCGAGCCGGGTGAGTTCTGCCTTTTGGACCGGACGGTTGTAGGTTGGGGTGACTGCGTAGATTACCGGCAGAGCGGAGCGATTGCCCCGATGCTGGCTGGTTCGAGCATGCCGTTGTGCGCTCTCCGGCCGACCAAGGGCAGGACCCCGTACTGACGTCCGTTTAGTGTCGATATCAATCATGATTATGACGATAAGAACCCAGGGCAAAAGAATGAAAAAGCGACTGAAAAAGAGCGATTTCATCATGTACAAGTTAGGAGATAAAAAATCCGACCCAGGTTCGCTTTCTCTACTCACTCCATCACTAACCTATACCGCGCATCCCACGTAGGCTACTCTACGTGCAAAGAAATTTTTCTTAAGCAGTAAAATGCACACCGAAAATAGTTGTATATACCGACTATAGTTAATGCCTTCTGTAAATTCTGCTGTCGTTGTGATAATAATTTGATTTGTCGCTAACGCTAATTGGTTATGAAAACGAACCCGTCCCGTCGGGAACGCTTCTGCAAACACTCTCCTCTCGGACAGCCTATGAGAAGTGTAAGTGCCTCATCTCTCGAAAGAGTAAAAAAAAAATTGCAATCCATAAACAGCAGTTAATATTGTACATTCCGTTAGTCCATGCTATTAAAGTAGCTTTCTAAAATTCATTTACAGTGTTGTCGTGTTACTCGGAGGAAACAGCATCGTTCTCGAGGCAGATAGTGGTTGAGTCGGAGACCACAGCGGGGAGAAGCAGGTGCGCGAGAGCGTCAGGGCGAAAAAAGGGAGGGGTGGGGGGGACTGCGATGTAGAGACGGAACGGAAAGGATTGTGATGGATGGAGAGGGGAGGGAAGCTACGAGAGAGAGGGAAAGAGAGGGGGAGAGAGGGGGTAGGGAGAGAGAGGGGGATAGAGAGAGAGAGACAGAGAGCGAGAGCGAGAGCGAGAGCGAGAGAGAGAGAGAGAGAGAGAGAGGGAGAGAGAGAGAGAGAGAAGGAGAAGGAGAGGGGGGAGAAAGAGGGGAGAGGGGGGAGGCAGAAAGAGAGATGCATTGTTATGCTACAAGAGAACCACGCCAGCGTCCAATGGGAATAGAGAAACCCTCATCTATACTATACCGAAAGGGAATGAGTGAGAGAGCTTTATTTGCACTCAGTAAACATTTGATTTTGTTCCAAATGAACATCGGAACTTCGATTTTCTCCGGAGTAAATCTATTCTTGTCAACATGTTTGGCCTACGCATGCTGGCCAAACAATGCAATTACGTACAAACAAATGATTCCTGCAACGAAAATCAGCTGGTGTAGGAAATTAATATTCATCCCAGAAAAACTGAATACAATCTCCAAGAATGAAAAAAACGTAAATGTAAATAAATGACTCTAAATAGCTGACAACAGAGTTCATTATAAATGTGTAGCCTCTCTTTGTTTTTGTTATTTGTATTATTTATGTGTTTTTTTGTGTGTTTTGTTTTGTACACAAAGGTTTAACCCCTGTGTGTTTAGTATTCGTAGCATGTTTCTTTCTATTGTTATATAGATGTATTTATTTATTTCGATTTATTTTGATCTGGACTTTAGCTGGAATGACTCAATTTCCCCTTTGGATTACAAGTATCTACCTGTGTGTGTGTTTGTGTTCTCACATCATTATACTTTAATACACCTCAATATTGTTTTTGGCACAGCACCAGGTATTGAGCAGACAGCCTATCCTGAGGGATTCACCGAGAGACCACAGTCTCAGGTAAATACACTGATAACGGTCTTCCTTCACGAAATGAGCTCCCAAGCTCGATTTACTTTGAAGACCGCCCTTCATATGCGCAGCACACAATTCACGTCTTGTCATTTCTTTATACTGGATGGAAGAAAATCAGGACACAGCAATGTCAAATCTCCTTGTGGAACCATGACTAGTCAATTACTCACTCCTGTCTTCTGGATGCAGCCCTGTAACCTCCTGGCTCTGTCCTGTCAACATGGATACCTGTCAGTCACGGCAGTTTGACCAGACTGCCAGTACCCAGTTCCAACGAAATGTACAGCGAAACAGTATAGCCTAACAGTGCTCCTCACTGCCGGGGTTAACGTGATGTGAGGTTGTTGGAGAGCAGTTGTCTGTCGTGACACAGCTCCGGTAGTTTGAGTTGAATATATATGCTCTGCTGATTTAGCCCAGGGGATGGTTATTATCTGTCATCACGTCAGTGTCACTGGGGCTTGGAGACATGGAGACATGACACAGAGTGATGAGTTTGACGGCTGGAGCAGAGCACCTCGTCCTCCTGCAAGGACTTCCTGATTAGACGAAGGAATGGATGCACCACACAAACACACTTTCTCTGACTGTGTGTGTGTGAGAGAGAGGGTTAGTCACTCTGCCATTTGTCATTATGGTAATACTTTACATAATAACAGTGAAGGGTGGAGAAAAAAGGAAAATAGGGACCATGAAAAAAGAGTTGAATAACTTGTCAGCAGAGGCGATACTAGGATTAGACCTTTAGGGGTGCTCAGCCCCCAATGAGAATGTGACAGGAATACAGTGCTTTGCAAAGGTGCAAAGGTGTCCCCTTGCTAATACAGTAACAGGCATGCAAACAGGTCAGGGGTGGAAAAGGTGAGAAGGATACGGCGAACCCCCGACCCTCGGTGGTCCGGGGGGAATGCTTTTCAGAAGAAAATGTTAAACGCATGAATCTGGTGCACTTTGAGAGCAAAATTAAGAGGCTAGATCTATGTAGAATCTGTGCTTATGTAAACAATGTCATGTTCTTTTAACCATAAAGACATTTTTTGTATAGCATACATCATAAAAAACAATTTAACAAACGGGATTACTTGTGTTAAACTACTTTAAAAAGCAAGTCAAAAGCATCACTTACTGTAAAGCTAACACACATCCAATAGACATGATGTTTTAAATTGTATTAAAATTGTTTCTAACTAGATGATGTAAGATGGGTCTGTAAACCTCTCCCCACTCTGCCTCTGATCGCTTGAGCACCCCTAAAAAGAGTCTAAAATCGCCACTGCTTGTCAAGAAGCAGTAGGACGGCAGACTGTTTCCTGCACACAACCAGAAGAGCCGCGGACAGCCGCGCGACTTCATCTCATAAATCAGGACGGAATGCGATTAAGCAGTAAGTTAGAGTTCAATTCAATTTGAAGACAATTCCAATCGACTCAACAAATGGTAACTCTATAACGCATTTGTCAACACCATTAGCATAGAGATGAGTTTCTTTCCGTGCGCTTGTGTAGATTGGAGGGAAGCTAATACATTTTCCCCTAGTAGGCTATGACTCAATTGTCCAAAAGCTTGCCGTTGATAACATTCGCTATTTTATGGTCATGAAAAGGCAACTGTTGAATTGAATTAACTCGAAATTTCATCACAATTCCAGGTTCAATTCATAAAATGAGAATTTGTCATTTGATTTACCGCTCAATTCTATCTTTGGAGCGTGATTGTTCAGGGCTTTTCAGTCTGGATTGGCAATCGGTACAGAAACTAGAGCTTTGAAAACTACTAAAGAAAGTACGGCAACAAAGAGGTCATACATTAGTTCTATTTTCAACAGTCCTTTTGGAGTCTGTAGCACAAACACAAAAAGACAATGAAAGACTCAAAGAAGTACGAAGGTAAAACAGATATAGTTTATTTGTTGGCAGACGTTCACCACCACTACCCACACACCCCCCCACACACACTGCCCCCCTTGCTTTTGAATGTTGTTCAGTATAATTAAAATTTAAAATACACTGAAAAAAATTGAATTGAATCTAAAATACATATGAACTGACAACACCACACAACCACTTTGACTGCAACATCAGAGCTGTGTCTGGGGAAACAACACGCTCAGTCAGGGCAGGCCCCCAAAACAAACTGGAGTTTGGTGACCTGGAGTCGCAGGCAGAACCCAGGCAGATTTACACAACAAAGGAATTTCCTCTCAGCCAAGGCAGCTAGATTCCTGTCTGTGTGTGAAGTCCTGGCTAGAGAGTATGCCTGTCTGCCTTTCTGTTACATATTCATGTGTGTGTGTGGGTGCCTATGTGTCCACAAAATGTGTGTGTGTGTGTTTTCAAAGTGTGTGTACAGGCTACACGTCTGTGTTCTCTGCTAGCTTGTGTTGGTGTCTCTATGTGCCCATCCAGATTCCAGTCACCTCCAACAGGGCCTCACCAAGCTCAGCTTCGCCCCGTCTCAAGACTGATGAAGACCTGTGATTTAGACAGGCATGTGAATGGACTGCCTTGTCCCGCGTAGGACCCATTGATGTATAGGAAGTGAATGCATTCCAGGGGCGAGCGTTCACGCCAGTGCCCTCGAAGGCTCTTGACCGGTCACTGTCTGCAACACCGCAATCTGTTACTGTGACACCTAGTCGTTAAGCATGCAGGGGAGTGACAGGATGAGAGACTGGCTAGCTCAGCCACCGCTAACCCATAAAAGGCATAAGGAGATTCACCCAGCAAAAGGAGGTGAGCTGAGGGAGGGTACACTTGGCTCACATGACCTACGACGACACAACGCATTCATTCAAAGCGGTCAAAACGGACCTTTACTGTCGAAACCACATAAGTGTCCCACCGATGACAGGACCCTTTCTACACCTCTACTGTATGGGCCTCTGGCCTGGACGTCCGTAAGAAGTACTTCACTCCGGCGGGCGGGTGTGTGTGCCTGCCTAGTGAGAAGCACATGCCTGTGGGCTTTGTCTGTTGGTGCTCATTGTCATTCTGTTTGAGATGTGGAAGCTGGCTGGGTCTCCCTGTGGAAGCTGGCTGGGTCTCCCTGTGGAAGCTGGCTGGGTCTCCCTGTGGAAGCTGGCTGGGTCTCCCTGTGGAAGCTGGCTGGGTCTCCCTGTGGAAGCTGGCTGGGTCTCCCTGTGGAAGCTGGCTGGGTCTCCCTGTGGAAGCTGGCTGGGTCTCCCTGTGGAAGCTGGCTGGGTCTCCCTGTGGAAGCTGGCTGGGTCTCCCTGTGGAAGCTGCTGGGTCTCCCTGCCAATGTGTGACCCTCCCTACTGGGGCATGTTGTTCACCTGGGGAACGCTCTGAGCCCAGCTCCAAGTGGAAAGCTTCATTAGGGTGCGTTCAATGCAGCCAGTGTTGAGTCCCTGCTGAGCCTCTTCTCTCTCTCTCTCTCTCTCTCTCTCTCTCTCTCGCTCTCTCTCTCTCTTTCTCTCTCTCTCTCTCTCTCTCTCTCTCTCTCTCTCTCTCTCTCTCTCTCTCTTTCTCTTCTCTCTCTCTCTCTCTCTTCTCTCTTCTCTCTCTCTCTCTCTCTCTCTCTCTCTCTCTCTCTCTCTCTCTCTCTCTCTCTCTCTCTCTCTCCCCTCATCTTGGAGGGATGGAGACCTTCACTGTTCTCACAATGGGACAGCTGCTTGACTCTCACGCTATCTTTAATTCTCTCTATAACAAGCACACCTACGTTGCATCTCTTTCTTGTATTCTATCCATCATTCCCTCTCTCACAAACACACCTCAAGCACATATCTAAACACCCCTATCTCTCTCTCTCTCTCTCTCTGTCGCTCGCTCGCTCTTTCATTCTCTGTGTCACAAACACACATGTCACACACATACAGCATATACAACCCCACCCTCTCTCTTTCTCTCTTTTCTTCAATATTTTATTACCTCTATCATTAGCACAAAATCCTCACACACATACTTCTCTATCTCTCTCTTTGTTTCTCTCTCTCTACCCCCCTTCACCACTCTCTCTCTCTCTTTCTTTGTCTCTCTCTCCCACTTTCTCTCTCCCCCCACCCCTCTCTCTCTCTCTCTCTCTCTCTCTCTCTGTTTCTCTCTCTCTCAGACTCGTGCTTCTCTGTGTAGGGAAGTTCTCCAGAGGCAGCAGAGGTAATTAACATGTTCATGCTAATGTGTACACCTGCACCCCCATCTTACCTTGGCCCAGGGGAACATTTATAACAGCTTTTATCAGCTACTCACACACATACACACCCTTGTGTGGATATACACACCTAATCAATCTTTCTCACCTACCTGTCCCTTGCTCTTTCTCTTGCTCTCTGTCTCTCTCTCTTTCACACAAACACACACACTCTCTGTCTCTCTGTCTTTCACACAAACACACACACTCTCTGTCTCTCTCTCTTTCACACAAACACACACACTCTCTTTCTCTTTCACACAAACACACACACTCTCTGTGTCTCTCTCTTTCACACAAACACACACACTCTCTGTGTCTCTCTCTTTCACACAAACACACACACTCTCTGTGTCTCTCTCTTTCACACAAACACACACACTCTCTGTGTCTCTCTCTTTCACACAAACACACACACTCTCTGTGTCTCTCTCTTTCACACAAACACACACACTCTCTGTCTCTCTCTCTTTCACACAAACACACACACTCTCTGTGTCTCTCTTTCACCAGGAGAGGTCCATGCTCCCTGTGTGTCATCAGACTTATGTGTGAAATTAATTCTTTTTTCTAGTACTGTTAAGATGTGGACATTGAGCAAAATTGACAGCTCACCAATCTTTGTTTCTTTGTGTATATTTGAGTGTGTGTGTGAGAGAGAGTTATATCTTGTGCATTTGTACTGTGTGTGGCTTTTTGGAATATGTTTAGAAAGTGATGGAGAAATAACAGGAGTGAATATGACTGAAAATTCAAGCAAGTGTGTGTTGTGCCTCTATTATTTCCACTGGGGGATGTTATGTTCTCATGCAGCCGATCCTTTGTTTTTTATCTGACTAATGACCTGTCGTATTCCCTTCCAGTAGCCTTCATCCTGGCTGTCACCGAGTCTCTGACAATAACCTGGTTATCTACTGCCTCTGACTCTGTCTTTTACACACACCCTCTCTAACTGCCAACACGCTGTCTACTCCACTCCACTATAGCTTTTTCTACGTAACCTAAGTAGAAGTGACTGAATGCCCATATCAATCCATCTCTGGAATGCGTGATAAATAGGCCTAGGATGTTGCGTTAGTCTTGTCGTTAGTTTTGAGTTCTTCTTTATTTTGGGTCAGAGATACAGAAATAATAGATAAGAGTACGTTAAATTGATGCTTGTATTATCACTGGGTGTGTGATTTCATGCGGGAAGTTCTGTCGTGCTTACAGTAACAAGGAGTTTTGGTGGACGCTCGCTGACATTACAATTCAGAAGGTAGTTGGTGCTCTCTAGCGGTAGATTGTAAAACAGGACAATTTTCCTAAAACCTGCACCAAACCATGAAGGTTGTTTGTGCTTGCGCAAATTGCGTAGTGGAGATGTTCTACGAGAGAACGCACGATCCTTTTAATCTGATGCCACACAAACACCAAATAGAATATAGTTCTGGGGTCAGTGGGAACACTCAAGTTATTTTGACTAAAAATAAATGAATTATGTTCACCCTTGAAAGAAGAGGAGAGGGGAGAGGAGAACACAGAGCAGAATACAAACAGAGGACAGTAGAGTCCCCATCAAGTAGGCTACTCATCAATGCTGCAAACTTTTTTTCGAAAATATTTTTTAACCTTTTTAACCTATTTTTGGTACTTCTTTTTCCACAAACAATAAGACACAAAAACGTTTTTAGTTTTTTCAAAACTGTTTTGATTTCATATGAACGTTTCCTATGTGAATGTGTATGTGTTTCGTAAGTGTTTGTGTAAGGACAGTCTGAATTATTTCCTAAACGGACCATAATACAAGTAGGTTAAAGCGTCTTGAAAACTAATAATGGAATCTTCTTTTTCATAAAGCTTACTCAAACCCAACTGTCAGCTGATTGTGACTTGGAGTGATCGCTATGTAAGGTCGGCGTCAGTCAGTGTGATACATATTTTAAGTCTACATTTGAGGTTTTCCTATATCGAACACTGATCTTAATAGCAGGCTACTAATGTATGTATCTATGTAATTCAATTATACTCACTAAGTCTAAAGTTCTTCGGCTTCTGTGACAACGTTAGGCTATATATAACTTCAAAGTCTATTAAAAAATCTAATGAAAAAGATGCAGTGGAACCGGCTAGTGAAATTGAACTTTTTCAAGTGGCTATACCGCTCTCTAGTGGTGAATAGGCCTATATGACCGTGTCACTGGTTATTCATGCTTGGCTTACAGTCACATAACCTTGATCCCTGCAGTCACACCGGCAAGATCATCTGCCGTCCCCAACGCTGGAAAACTCAGCTGTCACCTTTGACACGTTTTTCACTCCATGATTTTTTAAGATTGAACATGGATTATTGATTGAAACTGTATATTGCAGTCTGGTTACCTAGCCTACGATGGGATGGCCTTAATAACGATACTCAATCCCGCAACAACAAAAAATCGTATGTGTGCAACGGATGCTTTATGTTGTTTCCCAGCATTCCTAGTGACGTTGGGCCCAGGGCTGATGCCGTTGAGGGCTGATGCCCGTAACCTCCTGTCCCTATGTCACGTGAGACCGTTTCTTATCCTGTCACCGCACGCATCGCGGGTGTGTTCAGCGCGTAGTGCTGGAAATACCCTCATTCTGCCATTTAAAGAGGGTCTTACAAGACGTTGAGTCGTGACAACAGAACTACAATATGTAGATTCTAAGGACACGGAGAACGGTGGCGATTCTGTGCTGCAAAGTTAAATGGGAAATCTGATGGGCAGTTGGCGTTACAAGGAGCCGAGCACTGTGGAGGAATGCGACTCTACATGGGGGTCGGATTCAGAGAGCGACGAGCAACCGGGAGACAACGACAGCGGGATTTCGGATTCCGTCAGCCCGACGGATACGGGGAAATGCGCCGATCCAACGGACATATCCCCTCAGGTTAATGGCACAGCCTACACTAATAGCATAAAAAGCTGCGTTATCGTTGTAGAAATTTAACAAAAAGCCCTGGGACGCCAATAATGACAGAGGAAGGAAAGGTGATGCGCATTGTTTAGATAAGAAGTGTCAACAAAACGTGAAAATAATAACTGGTAAACGTGTTATGAGGCACTCAAACAGACATAATATACACACCGCTGAATGCACAAAGCTTATATAAAATCATATCCATATAGTGCCTTCTTTAAGGTGACATCTACCCTTTGGCTCCCAATGTCATTTCCCATAGCCTATTTAGCCGATGTGTTTTTGCTCAATGTTTTTTTTTGCTATACTGTATCACAATTTAGTTTGGAATTTGACTTAAACCGAGTCATCCAGATACAATTAAGGACAGGAAGCTATTTCTGCACCTTTCAGTTCAGGGAAGGGTTGACAGACATTGTGGCCCAGTAAAGTGACCCCATTTCTGTTACTAGCCAACCTAGTTTATTATCTTATGGGTATTTGCAGTGTTGATCGAGTCATGGAGATGGAGACATGATAGATAGTTTTGAGCTTTGTAGCGTGTGAAGCCTAACATGCTTTCTTTCTCCCTCCTCTATCTTCTCTTCTTTTCTCTCAGCTGTCAGGATCTCCTGCCACCAAGATGAAGAGAAGCTTTTATGCTGCGAGAGATCTCTACAAATATCGTCACAGCTACCCGGTAGTTCATTTACACCTTTATACACACACACGCACATCTATACACACACACACACATCTACACACACTGCTTTTGTGACTCTTCTTCTTTGCTTCCTGTGTAGAACTACAAGGAGTCTCGGCAAACCAACGATTATCGCAACCTCCGCTTCTACCTGAACAAGATTCCCCTGGTTCCAGATGGTGAGCTCACACACACAGATACTCACACTCTCTCTCTCACACACTTTCACACACACACTTTCACACACATTCACACACACACACGCACACACACAGCCTATAAACTCAGTCCCCAAGCTTGGAGAGTTTTGATAGGCTGAAGGTCATGTTGGAACAGATCTGTTGTTTGAACACGGGGTGTTAATCGGATATTTCCGATTAATGCTGCTGCTCCTTTCAATCACCTAGAAACGTAAGAGTTCATTTAACAACAGGGGGGTCTGAACAGGTCCATCTCATGAGAGGAGGCCCCCATTTAAACGCTCAACGAGTCCAATCATCACTAGTGGTGTTAGATCAACTCTGTCAAATGTGCTGGTGATAAACCCAGTGCAGACAGGCTGGTGACTGATGTGGATGTAGGCTGGTACACATGTTGTGTGTGTGTTCATGCTGTGTGGCTAAGGCAGACCCCCCCCCCCTGCTGTGTCTCCAGGTGTCTACATAGAGGAGATCCTGAACACCTGGAGGGGAGATTATGAGAAACTGGAGCACAATCACACCTATATCCAGTGGTGAGATGTGTGTGTGTGTGTGTTTGTATGTGTGTTTACCTTTACATGTTTGTATTCCACCTGTGTGTCTATATTCTGTGTCCGTCTATGCTGTCCTGTCCTCATCAAGGACGGTCTTGCTGTGTCACACTCGGCACGTTTAGTGTCGTCAGCATGTCTTGCCGTCCTGGTCACGAGTAACCATGGAGATAACAACAATCTCACACCAGGAATTCACAGCCAACCTCGCCTGCTCATCCTGCTCATTACTTCTGTTTTAGCTCTGCTTTCTCACTCAATCCCTCCCTGCTTTCTCACTCAATGTGCAATCCTCTCCCCCCTCCTCCCTTTCTCACCCCCCCTTCCCTCTTCCTGACAGACCTGATGTGCATTAGCATAATATCAATTAGTGGCTGTCTGAACAGAACTGAGCACGTGGCTGGTGGCTAGCACCTTCTGTTGTGGGCTAATAAGAGACAAGGAAAGAGTACAATGACGAGAGAGAGAGACAGAGAGAGGGGGGGGAGAGAGAGAGGGGGGGAGAGGGAGGAGAGGGGGGGGGAGAGAGAGGGGGGAGAGAGAGTAGAGGGGGGGGGGGGGAGAAAGAGAGAGGAGAGAGAGAGGGGGCTAGCCAATTTTTTTTTTTAAATAGAATGTCAATCCTGCTCAAATACACACAGTCACCTTAACATGTGGATGTTTTTCAGGCTGTTCCCGTTAAGAGAACAAGGGCTTAACTTCTACGCTCAGGAGCTGACACAGGAGGAGATAAAGGTGAGGACTGGAAAACAAACTTCATAAGTAAATAGAAATGAGTAAATACAACTTTATTTTGTCCCCAGTGAGGAAATGAGTTCAGCAAAAAATGTCACAATACTCACACAATATCAAAAACAACAGAGTAGACACGTTTTAATACTACAAATATGTAAATGTGGATGTGAAAATGTGAAATGCTAATGTGAAAATGTGTTCATACAGTAGACGTTTTTCTCCAAAGCAACACACAGGGGGTATTTGAACCTGCAACCTCTGGATCTGTAGTCACACGCTCTACAACATGAATGACAGCACCAGTTACCACACCTCAGCTTCACACGCAGCTGCACCGTCTTCTGGTCTACAGCTCATATTCATTCGTGGAGTTGTGATCTGTGTTTGCCCGTTCGTGGACAGGAGTTCCAGAGCACCCGCGAGGCCAAGCGCAGGTTCCTCCAGGTGTACTCCCTCATGCTGGACTTCTACGGGATCAAGCTGCTGGATAAGAGCGGGAACGTAGCGAGAGCTTCCAACTGGAAGGAACGCTTCCAGCACCTCAATGAGTGAGTAGCAAACACACACACACACGTACATACACACACACACGTACATACACACACACACGTACATACACACACACACGTACATACACACACACACACGTACATACACACACACACACATAGATACTACACACATGTACATACACACACACGTACATACACACACACACACATACATACTACACACTAGGGATGTCACGAGAACCGATACTTACGGTACCTTCCGATGCTAAAATAACAAAACACCGACGATGCCCATTTTTTTGAAGCACCGTAAGTACCGTGAGCGCCGATGCCAGATGTTAGCATCGGTGCTGCGCCTTCAGGAGTGTTCCAGTCGATGTTTACATTAAGAAAAACAAGATGACAAATGCTGCTTTAGCGATCGCCCCGCTTCGACTTGTTGACAATAAACGCAAAAAAAGTAGTTTGCGTTTGAGGCAGATGACCGTGGCGTTATAATTAATCCGCAGAAGCCATTATGCAAAAAATGCTACTGCAGTCTTTAGACCAAGGGGGAATACTTCCAATTTAGCTAAGCACCTGAGCGATCGTCATCTGGATTTGTTTAAAGAATTAAAGGCAAGTTCTGATTCAGTTCCAGAGGAGGCGCAGCACCGATGCTAACATCTGGCATCATACAAAATAAATCAATGTTCGTTGAAGTCGCGGCGAAATTCTGAATACATCCAAAGAATGCTCTTTTTCTGTTTGTTTAATCTGTCATACTAAAATACAAGTTACATGATGTTTGAGATGATGGGCACGTGTGTTACAATGGCTTATGTACATAGTTTAGGTTAGCTGTAGTTTTAACGTTAGCCCATAACTTAGAAAGTAAACTCATGTCATGTTCATCTTGTTAGCTGAATGGCTTAATTGCACTTTATTATGTTGTGCTATGCTCTATTGCACATGTTTTGTATGTCCTTGTAGGACATTTTGCTATTTTTCAAATATTTTAAAGAAGTTCATGGTTCAAGTAGCCTACATGGAATCTTAGACAATCCTCTTTTTTTTTACCATGGTATCGAAATTGGCATCGAGAATCGTGTTATTTTAATGGTATTGGCACCGACTACTGAATTTTTGGTATCGTGACACCCCTACTACACACACGTATATACACACACACACACGTACATACACACACATCTCTCTTCATCAACACCTTCCACTCTCTGTTCAATCCCTCCATCCAAGTGTCGTTACATGACAGCTCTCTCTTCTGTATCCTTTAGTCTTTTTTGAACTCCCCCTCTTCACCTCCCCTCCTCCCCCTCTTCACCCCCCTCCTCCCCCTCTTCACCCCCCCTCCTCCCCCTCTTCACCCCCCTCTCCTCCCCCTCCCCCTCCAGATCCCAGCACAACTACCTCCGCATCACGCGTATCCTCAAGTCCCTGGGTGAGCTGGGCTTCGAGTCCTTCAAGCGTCCGCTGGTGCGCCTCCTGCTGGAGGAGTCTCTGTGCCACGCCACCTTACCCAGCATGCAACACAGCGCCCTGGAGTACTACGTTTACACCGTCCGCCTCCCCGCCGACCGCCGTCGCCTGCTGCGCTACGCTCGCCAGCACTACCGCCCCGCCCATGCCTTCCTCTGGGGTCCACCGCCCAGGAGGCCAGGGGCTGGGGGAGGGGGCGGGGCCAGGGCGGAGCCCACCCCGGAGAAGGAGAGGAAGGGGCGGGAGCATAACCCTCTCCCACGAGGACGCAGGCCAATGGGGAAGCAGGACTCGGTGGAGAGCGGGGCGGGAGGAAGAGGCGGGGCCAGAACCTCCAGGGAGGGGTCTACTGAGAGGGGGAGGGGCCCAGAAAGGGGAGGGGAGTACGTTGAGACTGTACCACTGTAGAACATGAAGGGCTTTAAATGATTTAGTCTCTGGTAGGAGAGAGATATGTTGAGAAGTGGGGGATGGGAGAGTAGGGATGGGAGTGGGGTATTCACTGTAGCAATATTATCTTATACTGTCTTTTATTTGCCTTTATGGACTAAAATCTGTGTTTAGTAGCAGGCACAATCTGAAACTGTATTCTAATCTGTGATTACTCCCTGTTCACTCCTACATTATTCCTCTTTTTATATATATAGATAGCGTGCACTCAGCTATGATCATACAGTCTCCTCTGACCAGGCTGGGTGCCTTAGGTAGGGGCGTAGAGCAACACAACACTGGTTTTATGATAGAAACAAGTGATATGATTGGATGATTGGAGTGAGACACAGGTGCGTGTATAAGATGGTTTCTGGATGGAATCTTGCTCCTCTGACAATCCTTGTCTTCCTGAGTGAGATGCTGGATAGTGACTGTTCTCCAGGTTAGACAGCCCTGGGAGAGGTGATATCCAACCCTGTATCAGAGGTTAGGGTTTGAAAAGTTTCATGAAAATGACTTCCTGGTTGCTTCCTGAACTGATCTTCCTATTGGCTGTTGAACCTTGTAATTGAGGGGATTGGCTACCAATTTGCGTATAGTTTTTAACTCGCACTAGTCAGGCAATTCTGAAATAATTGTAAAGAGTTTTTCAGGTATGATGTGTGTGATGAAATGGATGGTAGGATGTATGTGTGTGTTTGCATAGTGTGTCTATGTATGGATGGGGTGTGCATGTGTGCGTAGTGTTTATTAAGTGCCTATTTTTCTATCTGTTACTTATTTGCAGTTTGAAATATGTGTCTTCAACAACTTTGTAGTGGTTTTGTACTGCAGTTGATACCCAGTACCTTGAACAACAAATAATCCCAGAATTCCTTTTGGCTCGAGTAGCATTTCAGTTCTGAGTGCTCCAGAATGTGGGAGTAGTTTGTAGCATCATTACTTGAATCCAAAATGCAGATGACATGAAAAGGCCTATACAGTAAAACGGTATGTTTTCTATTAAATAGAGAAGATGTGAAATTGTAGAGTTTGTATGTATGTTCTTTTCACAGGTACTGTATGTGTTCAAATACTGTACACACACACACACACACACGTCTATATATGGGACATGCTCTCACTCTGGAAAATACATCTCTCTCTCCCCTCTTCTTTCATTCCTGCTCTCTCTCTTCCTTTCTATCTATCTCTGTCTCTCTCTCTCCCTTTCTATCTATCTCCGTCTCTCTCTCTCCCTTTCTATCTATCTCTGTCTCTCTCTCCCCTCTTCTTTTGATACAACTCTCTCTCTCTCTGTATCAGTTTCACTCTCTCTTTCCCCTCTTATTTTATTCCAGCTCTCTCTTTGTCTGAGTCTCTCACCCACTACACAATCTCAAGTGCAGTAAATGCCAGTGGTTTGGAGTCAGGGCTGATTGATGTGGGTCTCTGTAGAGATACATGCTGTCTTCAACGTGTGTTGAACGTCTTTCTCTTTGGACATGTGTCCATAGGTTCACTTCTGTCCGTTTTGTAAACTGTACAACTGTTCATGGTTTGTATGAAGCTTCCACTGTATTCAAAAAACGGCTGATTAAAAAACAAGTAAAGAACTAATTTTGGTTACCGAATCTCTTTCTTAAAATATACAGGACTGTAATTTAAAAGAGATGTTTGTAGTCACAATATGGAATCTATTAGGATACATTTTCCATGGAATGAGAGGGTAACTATTCACAGTTGAACTATCAACAAACATTAATCTACATTTCTATACAATATTCTATAAATCTAGGCTTAAACAGAATCTGAAATAGATCAGCGTCCAGGCCTTCCAACTGTGAGAAAAAAAATCTTTACGTTACGTTTAATTATGTTCCAGCTATACATCTCTTTGGATAAAACATGATGTAAACAGGTGTAATGGAAAAAGACACAATTTGAGTTAATAATGTATTTATTTTGCAATATAAAACTTCTGATATACTGGTTGATGAAGCTTTGGTGTTAACTGAATGTGTGTGTGTGTGAGTAAAGGTATACACAAACACAGATGAACTGTCATACACCTTGTCAGTGATATCCAGTAAGTGGTGATCACACATTGTGCAAGCGCGCACACACACACAAAAAAAAAACATTTACCATCTTGTCTTTAACAGTTTACTGAATGTTTCTTTTAATACATTACTGATATAAATCCCTCTGAATATGAACCCTGTTCCAGCCTTATCGTGGTTGGCTGAGGTTGATCAATGTTTGATTAGCAGTGTTTCTCAGTGTTGGGTTTGTGTGGATGAGATTGTTGTGTTGGGTCTTTGTGGATGAGATTATTGTGTTGGGTCTTTGTGGATGAGATGGTTGTGTTGGGTCTTTGTGGATGAGATGGTTGTGTTGGGTCTTTGTGGATGAGATTGTTGTGTTGGGTTTCTGTGGATGAGATTGTTGTGTTGGGTGTCTGTGGATGAGATTGTTGTGTTGGGTCTCTGTGGATGAGATTATTGTGTTGGGTCTTTGTGGATGAGATGGTTGTGTTGGGTCTGTGTTGGGTAAGCCTGGACTGTGCTGTGTTAAGGTTTGTGTGTGTGTGTGTGTGTGTGTGTGTGTGTGTGCGTGTGCAGCGCTGATTCATACTGACAGAATGAGGCGGCTGCCTCGTGGAATGGGCACTGGGGCAAAGAACGTGACTCAGAGTGTGTGTCAGTGTGTGTGTGTGTGTGTGTGTGGTTTAGATGGGCATATAGTCTCTCTCTATTGGCTACCCTGCAGAGTAGACCATGCAGTCCAGAACATCTCATAACAGCCTGACACTTACCACTCATGGATTATATATTCAATGGAATAGTTTTAAATGAAAGTGTGTTGCTGAACTTGTGTGCCAGCATCATTGATGTGTGTGTGTGCTTACTGGAAGGAATTACCCAAGCTGAGCCTCTTCATCACCAGACATGGGTGACATATTACTAAAACTCTACAACAGGTTGTAGCAACGACTATTTTTTACTTAAGT
>NC_061070.1:16557214-16574326 GCF_021917145.1 Hypomesus transpacificus
CCCTGATTACCACACAACTCATCCTCACACACCCCTACCTTTGTTACTTTACGATGTTCATGTATGCGTGAGTGTGTATGTGTGTGTGTGTATACTTACATGCGTGTAATTACATGTCTAATGAGGTCAGCACATAAAGCAAGGAATGTCCTCTCATTTGTTATCCTGATTTCAGACTTCAGTTTTTTTCCATTTTTTTCTCCCTCTTTTCTTTGCTTTCATCTTTTCCACAATCCCCAGCCCCTCCCAGCCATGTTGGCCAGGACCGAGCTGAACTCCACACCAGCACAACTGGCCCAAACCACACCTTTAAGGTGAACACTTCTTCTCTTATAAGCAGCCAACACATTCTGCAGCCAGAAGGACCACGATGTCTCCCGTCTGAAGAGTCTTAGGGATCCTCTGAGTGTGGAGCTTGGCCGGGGCGGAAGCAACGTCTCTGGAATGGGTTTCTCTCTCAGCTTTGATGCCATCACTCATACGACGGTGTGTGTGCAGAGTGAGTGTGTGTGGGAGACAGAGAGATAAGGAGAGTGTGTGTGTGTGTGTAGCCTATGTGTGTGTGTCTTCACATCTGTCTGTACATGTCTGTTCATGGTAGATGTGTCTTTGGAAAGGGTCGCAACCAGACATGGGAAGTAACAAAGTACAAATACTTAGTTACTGTACTTAAGTCGAGTTTTCTGGTATCAGTACTTCACTATTTTTCTGCACAGCTACATGTAAAGTATGTGTCTATATTGTACATGTTAGTATGTGGTGTGTGTTAACGTCTGGTTCTGCTTGTGAGTTTATGTGTACAGTATGTGTCTGTACAGTACATCCCTGTGTGTGTATGTGCCTGTGTACAGCGTGTTGTTTTTGTATGCAGTGTGTGTGTGTTTGTGTACTTTATGTATGTGTACGTGCGTGTGATGTGTGTGTATGTGGTGTGTGTGTACTGTATGTGCATGTGGTGTGTGTGTGTGTGTGTAGATCCATAGGCCTAGTCTCCGGGTATGTCTCCCAGAGCTCAGGTCAGCGGGGGGAACAAAGCAAACTTTATCAGAACACTGCAATCCCACATTCCCCGGATTCTTAAGCACTTGGCAACCGTGCACACAGAGCCAGGAGGAGGGGGAGGGGGGCAGGGGGAGGAGGGGCTCGGCCCATAACCACCCTCTCACTTCAAGACTGGACACAGCGCTGCGCTACAGCACAGTACACCAAACCACAGTACAGTACACAGCAACACTCTATACTGAGGTTACTACCCCCTCACATCATAGCAAGATTTAGAGGAACAACAAGCTAGCTACATAGGAATTGCTGCCTAATTCAATGATTCAATTCAATGTTCATGTAACCGTAATGTCAAGTTTTGCCCAGCACACAAACACTACAATACACAACTTTCAAATACACAGTGTAACAATCGACAATAAACTACACAACACAATAATACTCTACACTGCAATACAGTATGATACCTTACAACACAAGCCTACCGCATACTAGTCCTCTTTCGCAAAAGGTGAACATTTCATGTGAGTGTGTGTTTCCACATTACTTGTGAAAGTCTATATACCCAATGTCCTTTCAGAAGGGCCCTGTATGGTCGTAAATCGTCTTGTAAACATAACTGAGAGAAGAGGGCTGCTAAAATCACATAGTGTTTGGAGCATCAGAGAGCCTGGCACTGAACAGCCATCCACTCCTCTGGGTGATGACCAGCAGTCGGGCCAAGGTCACGACCCCACCCAATATAGCCCCGACACACACACACACACACACACACACACACACACACACACACACATACACACACAACTCTACTGTACGTATTACAGAGCCAGAAGGACTCTAATGGATGACTCCTCTTTATAAAAGTGTCTGCATCCAAATTCTATTTTTATGGATTTTCATTAACCCATCATGTATGTGCAGGATTTAGTCGGTGATCATTTGGAATAATGGAAAATGTGTTCAAAATAGATTTGAATGGGAGGCTGTTCCTAGCTCGTTCTAAGGTTGGCATCTCATTGTGTAAGAGAGAACCTTTGATCTTTGTTCATTTTCACCTTTGGTTGGCATTCAATTTAAATCCCCATTTACTGTAATTTCCTATCACACATGTGAAGTGTACACATGGACATAGTGTCATAGATACTTAGACGTTTTTTTCGCGACCTGGAAGATCTGGAGTCTCTTCAGCTTCACACGTCCACACACACTCTTCTCTCTCTCTGTCTCTCTCTCTCTCTGTGTATCTCTCTCTCTCTGTATCTCTCTGTATCTCTCTCTGTCACTCACACACTCTTCTCTCTCTCTCTGTCACTCACACACTCTTCTCTCTCTCTCTGTCACTCACACACTATTTTCTCTCTCTCTCTCTCTCTCTCTCTCTCTCTCTCTCTCTCTCTCTCTCTCTCTCTCTCTCTCTCTCTCTGCGTCACACACACTTTACTCTCTCTGTCCACACAAACACGCTCTTTCTCTCTCTCACAGACATATTTACTCCCTCTCTCTCACACACACACACACACTCACCACTCACACTGAGTAGAGTGGAACCCTAACCCTTTCTCAGATCAAGGGCCTCACTCATCAAAGCATTCCTCCTCAAATCACGCTTGAGCCACATTTCTCCTGCCTGCTCGCCTGCTGCTCTAGACACACACACACACACACTCCCACACACACACCTGTTACTGAAGACCCACGCACTTACAATCGCACACACGTGACATGTGTCACAAGTGCGGCAGCGTAGCAGACCTCACAGGAGGAGAAGAGGGGCGGGATCTTGCTGTAACTACCGGTAACCAGCCAGAAGAGCAGCGGCAGCCTGGACAACGCAGGTGTACAAGAAGCAACAACCCAGAACACCACTCAACTTCTACAGCTGTGGAGCTTCTCGACTTCACTGTTCACTGCGTGGAGTTTAGGCCAAATAAATGAGAGGAATCTGAAAACGTCTGTTAGTAACCTCAGAGACCCTGGACTGGCTGGATTTCAACTGTACTCTAAATCAAATGTATTTGTATAGCCCTTTTTACAAGCAAAGTAACAGAGGGCTTCACATACGCCAATAGAACTGCCCCTCAGCCCATCTCAATCCTCAAGGAAGACAAGAAAAAACTCCCAGATAAACTCACTAAAGGAGAAAAAATTGAAGAAACCTTGGGAGGAGCAATGAGGGATCCCCTCCTCCAGAGACGGTTGGTGAAAGAGAGGTGCAGAACACAGGCTAAACACATCAGGAAAGTGTCAATGGGTGCTGAAACACCCAAATCCAGTGTACTCTACAGTACTCTATTGTATTTTACTGTACCTTACTGTACCTGACAGGACCGCGTTTTACCATACTCTATTGTACTCACCTCAGACCTCAGTCCCCCTAACAGTTTCCATCAAACTGTTTTTTTGTCTCTCTGTTTTCCCAAGCACCGTCGAACTCTGGAACAGCAGTAAGATGACCTTGCGAGTGCACACCTGGGGTTAATGGGACGCAGGGAGTCCAAGCACGGACCGCATCCTAACACAAGCAGTGAGCCGTGACACTGGAACACTGATTAACACATTTAACTTGCAAAGGTCAACCGCAGGTTAACGTGAATATCCTGCCACTACGAGGGCAAGTCACAGAGTAAGACTGTAGTAAAGCAATCCAAGTAATCATACAGCATTTTAGGGGTTAGGGCTTATAAATAAATCAGCCATGAGGAGAGTCAGAATTTACAAGGAACGTGTACGGTGTGTGTGTGTGTGGGAGTCCAGGGTGTGTGTGTATCTGGGCTTAAAGAAAAATAATCTGCCCACGGCTACACGGTACAGTAATTGCGTGTTCTGCCTGTGTGTCTTTCTCTCGTCCTAGTCTTGGCCTGCTCCGTTCCCATCTCAGACACAGGAAGTGCCTCTTACCATCTCCATGGGAACGCTCCAGTGAGCCCAGCACAGCCGGAGACCCCTCCTCAAACAGAAGGAGGGCTTAGATCAACACAAACAACTGACTGAACACACACACACACATACATATACACACACATATACACACGGACAGAGGGAGGGGGGGGCATCTCTAAAGCTCCTTTCATCTTGAAGTTTTTTTTAACCAGGGAGAAGTGGGAGAATTCGTTCTTTGTTTTAAAGAAAAACTATTACGGAATGTATCATGTATTTACTACTACTTAAGTGTTTGCCAAGTAATGTGTGTAGCCTATTATTGCTGGAAAAAGGAGTAGGTACAAATCCTTTATTTCTGATTTAAAGTAAAACGTCCAAACGTTTACATGACTCTGACGCTGTCTACTTGAGCAATATTTAGTCCTTGTGTCCTCAAAGTTGGTGTATAAATGTTTTTCTCTTTACAGTTTCTCACTCATGTGAACTGCCTGAGAACCGCGCAGAAGTAAGCAGTCTGGGAACGTAACTGACACACATCCCAAGGGAAAAGCCGCTATGCGACATGAATCCGTTCCACAGTGGGGTGGCATTGAGGAAAAGATAACAGTGTACATGTTTTTGAACGACAACGCATTTAATTTTTTGTATTTACTTACCAACGAGTCTCTCCATCAGCGGCAAATACAGTGGCTATCGTATTGCAACTGCACCGGGACGGATAAACTCCGTGAACTCTGCGCAAAGCGCGTTCCCAGAGTCCGGGTTATTCGTACCTAGAGGCTAACTAATAGAGGCTATTTGAGTAGTGACAACCGGCATCTTGCTGCAATTTGACAACCAAAATGTTTTCTCCACCCGGACAACCAAGACGTTTCTTTTCTTCGGAGTTAACTAACATGAGAATAAACTTCATTAAAGTAGGCTACTCTACTCATCACTAAAGATGACTAGCCTATTGTCAGTGGCTAATTACGCAACATTAGCAAAAGGGGACACGAGCCGGCGTTGAGCTCAGTCCCGGTTGTGTCCTCGAGCTGTCATCCTCTCGGCCGTGTTCCGTCATTCTGGAGGTTTTTCTAGGAGGAGTTCTGGACTGGAAGCCAGCCCCCTTTCTTCTTGTTTTGGCCAATGGAGCTGCAAATTATCAGAGAAATCATATCTCGACCCGTATCTCGTCTGCGTCCTTTGACAGCGGTGACCTCTAAATCTTAACCGTGGTGTTCGGAGAGCAGAATTTAAAAAAAAACGGATGTTTCATGCGCCCCGGCCCCCTTTCCCCGTTTTGAAACAGACATTTGCTACTGACCTAATAAGGCCCTGCCTGTGGCATCCACATTGTGACATAAGAACGTGCAATTGTCCATAGGGCCAACAAATACGGCTATATTTAGACAACAAAGAAATGCCATGAGACAGATTCTTTGACCTGTAGCCTACTATAACAGCATACGGTTAGCCCGTCAGTCAGTACGAAGGGCTGGTTTGATCTTAACCACAATGCTTTACAAGTAAAGCGGGAAATATATGACCTTGTGAAAAGCTAAACAAATGGACTGATACCTGGATGAACAGTCTCTCCCACGCACTAGGTCTCTCGGATGCACGCACTTTAGAGCTGTTTAGAATACAGAACGACGTCTTTCCCTGATGAGTAGGCTAACTGATGTGATCATGTGAGGGTAGTACGCCTAGTTTGGTCAGGTTAAGTGTTTACATTCAACACCATTGCGTGAAGTGAGGGTCGGCAATGTCACCTTTAGGCTACTGTAGATCTCAAAAGAGATAGTATGAGTTCATTTCTCGACTCCCTCCAAGAGACCCGTAGCCTATAAGGATCTGGTTACAACACACACGTGATAAACTCTATTAAGTATCGCAAACAATGATGTATAGCCTACTGATAAAACTGACTGTCGATCTGCTTGAGGATACAGATCCAGGGATTTATGGTCGGTACATAAACCGAAGGGAAGGGAGGAAGGGCAGTTTCCTAGCTACTCTCTCCGGGTTTAATCTGTCCTTGTTGATTCATTCTTTCCTCCTAATGACAAGTAAAGTTTGACTGCCAGTGAAGGGAAGGAGATAGGAATATTTGGAGGCGATGTCCCAAGAGTCCTAATTAAAATCCTCCAAGCAACGAAACATCCACGATTTTCAGTTCTAGTCTGAATGAGTGGCTACTTTCTCTGTTTAAAAAAACATATATATATATATTTCAAACAAGCGAAGCAGCAGTGACGGTTACACAGACATGTTAACTAATAGGGCCTAGCTTTGCAGGATGTAAGTGGTGTTGAAGTTTCACTTGTCAGCGTTAGATTGACTCCATCTAGTGGATAGAAAATGTTAATACAACGGGGTTTTGGCGTTGAATAGATCATGTGACCTCGACAGAAACAGGTACTCTCCAACACGTACATGTTTTTGAAATGTCTGTTTAGTGAGAATGTGTTTTTGTTGTTTTGTGAACCTTTATTGTCATTATTAGAAAAACAAAATAATTCAAAATAATGTAAATGGTAGACAAAGAAGTTTGACAAAGAAAACCATTTCAGTTTATGACGTAGTAGCCTTCACGTGGATGATCTATGACAGCATTGTGTGTGTGTTCTCCCCAGCTCACAGTGACGTGTGTGTTTTACAGTAGATCGTCTATGCTCTGTGTGAAGTGTTCGTCCACATACAGGCCGTAGTGGAGAGTTTCCCCCTGCGCAGCGGCCCAGGCCATCTGCAGACTGCTGAAGCGGGCCGCCCAGTGCCCCCTGGGGTCCACCACCACCACGCCCCCCAGACCATCCACCCTCGCCCGCATGAACGCCAGCGCCTCGTCTGATGCCGCCTCCACGGAGAGACCTGCAGAGAGACACAGCAGTCAGGGAGAGAGAGACCTGCAGAGACACAGCAGTCAGGGAGAGAGAGACCAGCAGAGAGACACAGCAGTCAGGGAGAGAGAGACCAGCAGAGAGACACAGCAGTCAGGGAGAGAGAGACCAGCAGAGAGACACAGCAGTCAGGGAGAGAGAGACCAGCAGAGAGACACAGCAGTCAGGGAGAGAGAGACCAGCAGAGAGACACAGCAGTCAGGGAGAGAGAGACCAGCAGAGAGACACAGCAGTCAGGGAGAGAGAGACCAGCAGAGAGACACAGCAGTCAGGGAGAGAGAGAGGGACGAATAGATGGAGGGAGGATTGAATGGATGGATGAAGGAAACGGTACACAAGGAGGGGTAAAACCAATGATTCCAGATAAAGTGAGTTTGTGTGTGCAGTAGGTTGTGTAACAGCTAGTACCTCGTTCCATGTGGAACAGGATGAGTCTAGCCAGGGTGACTTTCATGATAGCCTCTCCATGACCCGTTGGAGACACTGCACCTATGTTGTTATCAGCATAGCCACCACACCCTGAGACACACACACACACACACACACACACACACACACACACACACACACACACACACACACACACACACAAACACAAGATCAGCTTCTATATTCTAAATAATAGGACAGACAGATCAGGAGTGAATGGCAGTGATTCATCCTGTGTGACTTGAAGCACCTCTGATCCCACTGGAAGCTTCCTATCTTGACTAGAAGCACAAGCGAAAAAACAGACTCTTGTGATTACTTAGTTTAACCCCTAGATGGCCAGATAAACAAGCAGATGTTGGTCTTGAGGTTTTAAGTCACAATTCTCCTTCAGTACAGATATAAATATTGTACAATACAGACTGTACTAAGACTGGCATACCCTGGCAATTATCTACAGTGGTCCACAGGAAGTTACTTATGAGACTGCCTTGGTGCATGAAGTTAATTATTTTGATCATTGATTTACAAAACACTACTTTGACAATGTAAATTGAGTTGGTAAGTTGAGTTGCCAACTATTGTATTGTAACTACTTTCTGTGAGCAGGTTTGAGTAGGCATACTGAGTCCAGTTCTTGGTTTTTGTCTAGGTTGTTTTGCGAGTCAGTATAAAATGAAGTCTGATGTTTTGGGCATTTGTAATAATTTTGTGTTTTCCTGTGTGTAGTTGTATTTGGCATATACACCCATAGATCCTGCGTGTTTGTGTTCTGGTCAAGTGCTCTGAGGCGACAGTATACACGTGTTCAGGGAACAAGTGAAACATTTACTAGAAGTGACTAACACCTCACTAACAATACATTCCTCAACTTCATCTAAAGGACAAAGGTCACCTCCCCAGATACTCTCTCCCCAGACAGAGGAGTTCACCACAGGCAAGATGTCTCCTACCCTACCTTCGCTATTCCCGCTGAATCTCTCCAACCTTTTCAAACAGCACACTTTGCAGCATATGCTGTGCTATCGGGCCAAGTGAGGCCCCTAGTCAGGTCGTGTAGCAAGCGTGACCTCCAGGGTCGTGACCTCCAGGGATGTGTAGCGAGCGTGACCTCCAGGGTCGTGACCACCAGCCTCCTGTCTCACCTATGCAGGCGGTGTCTCCGACTCTGCCCTCCATCTTGTTCAGCATGCCCCCTGTGGAGGTGGCACAGGCGATGTTGCCCTCGGCATCCACCGCCACCGCCCCCACGGTGCCCATCTTACCCCTGGCAGAGAGAGAGAGACATGCACAAGTTTACGCACAACGTATACACAAAAGAGAAACAGGATTCCTCACACACACACACACACACAACCAGGCAGGGATGTACTGTACACACACACACAACTACTGTCCATCGTTTGATTGTTTAAACTGTTCTACCTTACTGTACCACGATATCACAATCAGGTTGTAATCCATGGGATTTTGCAACTGATACAGTATAAATCGATCTGTCATGTTGTCTACAGTTATGACCCTAAATCTATCACACTCTAATTCAACACTATCAAAGTCTGATGGCTTTGCTTTGTCTCACATCTGACATTCCACAGGGTTGGCGTCCGGTCCCAGGTTCTTCTTCCAGCGCGTGCGGGCGTAGTCTGTGATCAGAGACTCCTCTGGAACCTCAGGCACCCCCATGGAGCGGGCAAACTGACTGGCCCCCTCAGCCGTCAGACACAGGTGACTGGTCTGTAACACAGGGGCCTTGTTTAGCATTGTGTGTGTAGACATCCAGACAACAAGATTCACTCACTGTGAGGACAAAGTTAATGTGTGTGTGTTCTAGATTTCCTTCTGGCTAAAACATTACAGTGTAACGGTCACCAGATGCAGCCCTTGTGGAATAGCTGCGACAGTGATAGCAGGTTGAAATAGTTACTTATATGCAAAAAATCTATCATGGTTAAATGTAACAGACGTGACATAGCAATTTCCGTCAGAGATATACGGTCCACTGTCCGCTCCGAACGGGAGTCGAACTCACCACCTCTGACTTCCCAAGTGCCACCACTACCAACTACGCCAACGAAAAGGTAGCACCTCGTCGATGCGGGTGGCCTATTACATACTTGAGGAGTGAGTTTCACCACACACCGGCTACATAAATCCAAGTTCATACCTTCTCCATGACGAGCCTGGCTAACTGGACAGGATTGGCCACTCTCCTGACAGCAGACACAGCGCCACTGGCCAGTGTTTTTCCGTCCATCACAATGGCGTCCATCTCGACCTCACCCTTGGCATTCAGAACCGATCCTCGCCCTGAGGCATTGTGGGATAGAGTGGGAGGACTATGAGGCATAACCCAGACATGTGCTCATATCAAAACCAACGCTGCCTCATCCACCTTTCCACTCAGCCGTATTCTGATACGGCAGTATGACGCGCCACCTATCGTTTCCAAACATTGAAACGTGCAGTTATTTATCCGAGTAGAGTAAGACCGTCCTTTGGATGGACAGAACTCAACTTGGACCAAAGGTCGTGAAATTAAACATGACAATTTCCTCCCTATCCTCTCCCTCCAGTGTGTTTAATAAGAGAGGTCAAGGTACAGGTCCAGGGTGATGTCATCGGGGTGATGTCATCGGGGTGATGTCATCGGGGTTTACCTGCGTTGTATGCAGGGTTGTCCTCCAGCAGGGAGACGGCCTTCACCACGGCGTCCATGGCGCTGCCCTCCCCCCGGAGCACGGCATAGCCCCCTCGCGTGGCAGCACGCACCCCTGCACACGACAGCTCCGCCCTCTCCTTAGGGATGTGACCCGCCCCCCCGTGGACCACCAACACTGGCAACATGGTGAGAGGGCTGTCGAGACGTGAGGAGAGGGAGGGGGGGTAGGGGGAATGTGGGGTATAAGGAAAGTGGGTGGTGAAAGAGGGTGAGGAAGGAGAGGTTGATGAAAGAGGGGATGAGGGTGAGGAAGGAGGAATGATGAAAGAGGGGAGGAGGGTGAGGAAAGAGAGAAACAGAGGGTGAGGGTTAATCTCTTATAGTTTTTTGTTCAATTGTGGTATAGATCATTCTACCTTTTTTGGAAAAGGCACACACAATGAATGATAGTATCAGATTAGATTAACCGCACTGGATTACTGGATTTTGACCCCAGAGTGTAATTTAGTGACTTTGGTTAATGCATTGCTGTCATTTATTTATTAACCGCTAGCGACACAGTTTTGTTTACATTTGTATTACAATATTGTATAACATTTTATACTCGCAGGAGTAACTCATGCTAAAGTGAAAAACCTCCCACAACGTATTATCAATGCAAGAATATGTAAATTACAACATCCCCGGTTACGCAATAAATAGCGACAGCCTCTCTTTATTCACGACTGAATGAGCAGTCAGAATGACTGTGTTATGCAAACCGTAAGAGCAATCGAATGCTGTATTTCAGTACTATAATATACGCACATACTAATAATTATACAATGAAAGAAATGGAAAGCATGCAACAATTTAGTTGAGAAATAGCATGTTTACATTTCTTACCAGAAAGCGAAACGGCAGAAGTTGAGTACGCAAATCTAGTTTTTCAATTGGTCAACAAGAGTACATACGTCAACAGAAAACCCTCATAGCCTACTCACGATTTCAAAATAAACGTCCTATGTTACCCTGTACTATAATGTCAGAAAACGTTTGACAGAGAAAATGCTGTTCGTTTTTAGTTGTTTGGAACTTAAGACATAACAGGAAACTATTTTATTTTGAAGACCTAAGTCTTTGATCGAGTCCAGAGCTGTATTCGTAACAGCCTTTTGTGATTTCAAATGGCTATCAAACTTTGTTACGGTTGATTACTATCCATGTGTTTTAGGACGATTGCATCAAGTTTACGAGGATATGACATTATGCCATTATTGTTTTCAAGAGTCAACTGGTACCACGTTTATTTGTATTTTCTTTCCCCTGAAAGATTAGACAAACAACGACAACAATGAAACAGGTTTAGATTCTCAACTAAGGACTGTGATTGATTGTCTAGGATCTTCAACCTCAAGGTCAGCCTATTAGTAAACTTCAGCTTCCCAATGGACACGCACGTGACCCAACATAATCGAATACAGGTTAAGACAAACTGAAAGTGAGCATTGTAGAGATTAAGGGGACTTAATAGTTAATAATGTATGGGTAGAGTAGACTATATTGTATTGTGTAGGTCAGGGGTGGGCAATCCTGGTCCTCAGGGCCAGCTGTCCTGCATGTTTTAGATGTTTCCCTGCTCCAGCACACCCGATTCAAATGAATGGTCATTACCCGGCTTCCACAGAGCTTGATAACAACCCATTCATTTGAAACAGCGGTGCTGGAGGTATAGGTGTACAATAAAAGTATCGTGAGCGTTCTCGCTTCCGTTCCTGTTGTAGTGCGCTCTCCTTGGTGCTGAAAATAGGCTAGGCTGTGCCGCTTCTTCCAAATAAAGCATTTCGGAAAATGTTGTAATGCTCCACGAAGACTGTTCTTAATATTTGTAGTTTGATCTGCCAGTCGATGTGAAAAGGACCATAATATAACATGTTAAACATAATATAATTTGTTTAAAAAAAAAAGAACAAGAGCTGGCACCCGATTCCACAAGCACAACCAACACTCACTCGCCTTGTCGCACGAGCCCTGGCAGGAAGAGAAGTGTGTTACTGCTGGTGGAGATAAAGGGAAGGCTCCCGCGTCATTCTAGCACGCAAGGATTGGTGAAGTAAGAGAGCGAGAGAGAGAGAGAGAGAGAGTCGTTTGCGCGAGCCTCTTACGGTGAGCCCCCCATTCTGAAATGAGGGCTGCGCGCTCACGCGGCGAAAAGGTGCGCGCGCTTGAGGGGCTGCGGTCCCATTGACGGTTCCATCTCCCTGACAGCGGCAGCATCAGCAACGGAGCGCTGTAGCGGTGGAAAACAAGGAACCGCCTCGCCCCGCAGCCAGCTAGCCCGACTCGGCCGACAAGCGCCAAGGGTCATCTCTCCACCGGCGAAAGAAACAAAGACTTCCCGGGTGACTGAGCGATATCATCCGCCGGAGATATGGGCTCCCCGTAACTGGAGGTGGAGGGGAGAGGCGGGCGGGCGGGGGGTGGGGGGGAGAAGAGAGAAGAGCGAAAGAGAGAGAGGGAGAAGGAGAGAAAAAGGCGACAAGGAACCGAAGCACTACCACCACCGTGGGTGCTCGACACCATGGGAACCTTACAACACTTGTCCGAGCCACAGCTTTGTCCGTGGGCCATGTCGTGATCCGTGGGCTCCGCCAGCGGGATTCCTGTCCGTGAACCGAGCCGCCGAGGAGAGGGGGGAGAACATGTCCGCCTCGGTGGGCCCTCGGGGCGGCCCGCGCCCACCCGTCGCGCCGGCTTCTATACCGGAGCCGGATCTGAGCCATTTGACGGAGGAGGAGAGGAAGATCATCATGGCCGTGCTGGCTCGGCAGCGAGATGAAGAGGCGAAGGAGGAGGCCATGTTAAAGTAAGAGGAGCGAAAGAGTGAGTGAGTGTGTGTGTGTGTGTGTGTACAGTGCGAGAGAGAGAGAGAGAGAGAGAGAGAGAGAGAGAGACTATTTCCGCTATGGAGGAAGCTGTATGGTAGCCACATTACCATACTATTTCCATAGGTCGCCACTGATGGGTAATTGAACCAAACCGTTACGAAAACACACTCACACACACGGAGTGTACTGAGCTTGGCCACATCGGTTGAACTTGTGTGGGTCCGTTTATGTACCCCTTGCTGCCTCCATAGTGGTATTGATTCTGTGCCAGTGCACAGACTGCCCATCCATGCATACAGCATAAGACTACCCGTTACTATTCTCTGTATATATTCGTTTAGTATATCCCAGGTAGGTGGGAGTATAACCTATCTGAGACGTCCCTGCTTGTTGTGTGTGTTTGTGTTTGTGTGTGTGTGTGTGTATAAGAGAGACAGCCAGAGAGAGAGAGAGAGAGAGAGAGAGAGAGAGAGAGAGAGAGAGAGAGAGAGAGAGAGAGAGAGAGAGAGAGAGAAAGAGAGAGAGAGAGAGAGAGGGAGGGAGGGGATGTTAGTTGTGTGAAAGATTGAGTTTTTCGTGTGAGTGCTGGGTCATCTCCGACAGGGGTCTAACTTGGTTAGTATGAGAGAAAGGGGTGTGTTATGGTTGAGACACGCCGCCGCGTCACACGCTGGTGTAAGAGAAAGCCCGGACGCGAATCACAAGAAATACAACTAATTTTTAACCACACCCATCACTGCCATACAGAACTGCATAAACATTATAACCTGCCAGAACCTTCCTAAATAGCCTACATTGCAAGAAACTATACACAACTGGCATACCAGAGGTTGTTGCTTACTGTGTGATTGTAAATTGCACGACTTTTGAGATACATGTGTTATTTGTGTATGAATTAAAACCAGAGGCATCTCAGGCTCTCACTCAACAGCTGTTCGCGTGCTCACTGCTTTGGCGACGGGGTGCGGTTGAGAATATTGGCCCTATGTAGGCCAGCACTCCGGCACAGACTAAACCCCGGCTGTACGGAGGGCTGGCGTTAAAGGAATGTAGTATCAAGTGTAACATTGGATGGTTAGAACCGCACGGTAGAATAAGGATGGATCGACACACGTTTCACGTTACTAGACACAGACACACGCACAAGGAATCGCGTCTTTTGGCTGTTTGTCTTGACGAAAATCTCGGCGGTTTGTCATCGTGACCGGTGTTATATTTAACTCATTCCACACATAGCCGTATCGAGTGGATATGACGTCAAAGCACCCCGTATCTCACTGTCATGATGGAGAGAGAACACGGACCCTCTAAAAGGAAGCTTTTTTTTCAGATTCACATCTGTGATCTATTTTAAGCCTTTATGCGGAGCGATAGCTCAGCTAGAACGATAGATCGATTCATCGCATTTAAATAAGTGCATTTAAAGGACATGTCCAATATATTAGCGACCATGCATCACTTTCTCTCCAATCATGAATATGAAGGCAATATCATTCAGTCCTGTCGTTATAATGTACAGAGGCCTTTTAGTGTAAAGGCATCCACACACACACACACACACACACACAACTTCCTCTCCTCATACAGAGGTCCTCTACAGCCTAAACGATTCCATGACAACATCATCTAAATCCATCACCGCACTGATCCTTCCTACCTTATCCCTTCCATGACTCTAAACTTTTGAAATCCACTAATATGCATATAGGTGGTTAGCTGTGATGAAACACAGTACAATTCTGTATTTGGGCACCTATGGTCATTCGCTGTCCTAAGTCTGACAGATATAATGTTAGAGAATAATGCAATATGGGGCATTTCAGAAATGTGTGTGTCTGTGTTTATCGATGTGTGTGCGTATGTGCAGGAGGTGGAGTACAGTACCAATCCTTTGAAAATGATTGGAAAAAAATAGAAACATCTCTAGATCGTTGTTTCATGTCTGGATGTTTTAAAGTTAGCATTTGGCTGCTCTGTCTGTGCTCTGTATGTAACTTTCTACCACTGGCTTTTTCAAGTGTCTTGTTGCGTGTTGGCTGCTGTAATGTGTCCATGAGAGCTGTGGTGTGTGTGGAGGTGTGTGTGGAGGTGTGTGTGGAGGTGTGTGTGGAGGTGTGTGTGGAGGTGTGTGTGGAGGTGTGCACTGTGGTGTGTGTGGAGGTGTGTGTGGAGGTGTGTGTGGAGGTGTGTGTGGAGGTGTGCACTGTGGTGTGTGTGGAGGTGTGTGTGGAGGTGTGTGTGGAGGTGTGTGTGGAGGTGTGTGTGGAGGTGTGCACTGTGGTGTGTGTGGAGGTGTGTGTGGAGGTGTGCACTGTGGTGTGTGTGGAGGTGTGTGTGGAGGTGTGTGTGGAGGTGTGTGTGGAGGTGTGTGTGGAGGTGTGTGTGGAGGTGTGTGTGGAGGTGTGCACTGTGGTGTGTGTGGAGGTGTGCACTGTGGTGTGTGTGGAGGTGTGTGTGGAGGTGTGTGTGGAGGTGTGTGTGGAGGTGTGTGTGGAGGTGTGTGTGGAGGTGTGCACTGTGGTGTGTGTGGAGGTGTGCACTGTGGTGTGTGTGGAGGTGTGTGTGGAGGTGTGTGTGGAGGTGTGTGTGGAGGTGTGTGTGGAGGTGTGCACTGAGGTGTGTGTGGAGGTGTGTGTGGAGGTGTGTGTGGAGGTGTGTGTGGAGGTGTGTGTGGAGGTGTGTGTGGAGGTGTGTGTGGAGGTGTGTGTGAATGAAACGGTTTGGGGTTACATCCCAGTATTACTGACACCTCAGAATATTTCTAATCTTGCTCATGCATCAGTTTTTTTTTTACACAATCAGTGTAATTGAAGTTGTGAGGATAGAACAGCAGGATGCTATGACACAGTTTCAACTGAGCTGCAAACCTTCGAATAACACCCACCCAACCACAGCTCAACTAGATGGTGTTTTAGCAGCTATGTCAGTCCTTCCATTTTTAGACAAGGCTGCCTGTATTATGTTGAAGGCTTTGCCAGCATATCCAGGATAACAAACATGCACTTTCAGATATCTGACGACACATAATCGAAGAGCACACTGTGTCCGCATCATACTGTAAAATGAAAAAAATCACGGGGTCCAACATCAAGTGAACTGTTAAATAAATCAGCATTCAATAAAAAACTAACAAATCGTTCGACCCAAAGTTGAAAACAACGTGTCTTGCGTCAGAAGGATGCCTAAATGCCACGTCACCACGGTAACACTGTGTTCTGCCTGCATTGTTTCCCATAGGGAGGAGAAGCCCATCCAAGCGAGGACAGTGAACCTCGTAGGACAGAAGAAGCCTCCCAAGCAAAACGATGTCAGGTGAGCCGCCCCTCAAATCACATGACCTCAAATCACATGACACTGTTAGCCGGGCTGTTTGACATGGACACGCCGGGAACGGGGTCTAACGGGGTCTAACGAGGTCTAACGGGGTCTAACGAGGTCTAACGAGGTCTAACGGGGTCTAACGAGGTCTAACGGGGTCTAACGGGGTCTAACGGGGTCTAACGTGTTCACGGCGGTTAAGCACCAGCCACAAGGAGTGTTACACAAACACACACGTGCAGACGGCCACACAGGCACATGCACGTGCACACACACGTGCACACGCCAGGAAGCCTGGCAGCCTTGCTGTTCCATGGCATGCCGTTCAAAAGCAAGTCTGACGCTATTCAGAGAGAGGAGGGTGTTGGTCTGTTAATGATCTCTGGGTGCTATTGAACTGCCATGAAATCACTTTATATCACTGTATCTTGTAAATACTTGGTTAAGCTACTGTGGATGCAGAGCAACACCTGAGGAGTCTCTAGGGAGGGCTCTGTCAATTGTCAGTGAGCCTGTGTGTGTGTGTGTGCGCGTGTGTGTGTGTGTGCCTATCATTGTTTGTGTGTTTCGTTTGCTCCAAAGCTAATGCCTTGAATCACGCACGTCTTTGAAATTTAAATAACTCATTGACAGAAATTATTCATCGACTCTTGAATTTGATTTCCATGCAGCCCGGTACTGTACTGACGACAGCAGCAGTGGACAGCGTCTCACCAGACTGCAGCATACGCTCATCTGGGCCCAGACAGAACAGGAGACCTCCTTCTGATCTCCATGCCGCTCTCGGGACACGGCAAAGCCGTTGAGCCAAACGGCAGTGCGCCGACGACTTTGCCAAATGCTAGCCGCCGATGGAGGGTAGTCATGTGTGCAGGCGTTCAGATCTGATATGGATGTTTTTTAAGTTGTATTGGAGTTTTTGTGTCGAAATTGAATATTTGATGATTCTCCGGTGGCGTGTTGGTTCTTGGACGGTAGGAAGGTGTGCAGTCTGTAGACCATCCCTTCCTACCAGTTATTCTGCCAATAGGGATTTTTTCTTCTTCTTATGTGTGTTGACTAAAGGTTT
>NC_061070.1:16574826-16577326 GCF_021917145.1 Hypomesus transpacificus
TCACATATGGTTGACACGTGCACGGGTCGTCCTCATTAGAACTCCCACCTGCTGAGCACAGCATGTCGAGGACACCTGGAGGGGGAGGAACAGGGAGGGGGGCTTTGAAATGACCCCCCCTCCCCCACACACGCGCGCTGACACTCTGAAAAACACTCTGAAAATTGATCCAACAAAGAGTGGAGTATAGATGTTCCACGACAGAATGCTTTCTTCAGAATGCTTGTATCACCTAAACTTCCCAAACTGTCCTGTGTTCATGTCCAATCATTCTGATGTACTTCAGGAAGGGGACCTGTACTCATGTATCTCTGCTTTCTCTTCCATGTGGTTGCTGTGACAACAGGAGGACAAAGTGGTGAGTGTTTCTTTACCTAACACACCGTCAGTACTGTCACCAACATCAGGGCGGTACTCACCCACCAGGACACACCACTCTTAGGAGGGACCAGGAAGATCGTTGTTAGGAGTCATTTTTACAGACTATAGACCTATACTTGAAATCTGTCAAACTATTTACTACATCTGTCTACAAGAAGCACAATTCCTCATCACCTTAAGTATAAACAGGAACTTTCCAAGTGTTCATTTAACACCAGAAGTGCTCATGATGATGAGAGTGGACCTGTATAAACAGTCCTGGTGTTAATTTAACACTTTGAGATGTGCTGTGAAGGAGTGGATGGAGCATCCCAGTGTTAGCTGCTATGCTACGGTGTTAGCTGCTATGCTACAGGGCGCTAAAAGGGCTGAAAACTCAACTCAATGAAAAACTAAATAGCAACAAAGACATTTTAAACAGTAAATGTACCTAAAATATGGAAGCTGAAGTGAATCAAACCGTTCTCTCCATGCAGTGATATAGCGAACTACTCTGAACCTGCTTTACTTCCAGCCCGTAATGCTACCTTGCAGGCATGCATCGACGCGTTGTAGCAGAGATGTTATGATGTCAGGTGGTCGTGCTCCCAGGCCCTGGCTAAGCTCCACAGCTGGCCCTGCCAGCCCCCCCCCCCCTTCCCCCCATGCCCCCCCCCCCCCCCCCTCACCTGCCCCCCCAACACGAAGTTCGGTGGGTCCACTGCAGCCTGTCCAGCCAGGAACACTGTGTTCAACACCACTCACTCTAAACAAGCTCTTGGCAGGAGCCCTCGGCAGCTCAGGCCAGATCAGAGCAGATCCATATAGGCGGAGGCGGGCCGGGACTTGGGTGTGACTACGGTATTGTCTCGCGTTCCGTGTCTGAATCGACCTGGCTTTATGATACAGTGTCTCTTATCCAGCTGCCCTTTCACCCAGTCCTACCTATGGCTTACACAATACATAGTCAACCCCATAGCACTCCTAGCTATTGTTGATGTACTGCACCTTATTTCCATCTACCTGTCTTAAGACGCTACATTCAGTCCCTGAAGTGTTTTGAATTGCTCCCTTCTACTTTGGGGCTATCTCGTTGTTTACGATCATTGACCTATGCACTTTTTGTGAAGCTCTTTCTCGTAAGTCTGTTTGGATAAAAGCGCCTGCTAAATGAAGATATGTTCATGGGTTGCTAGTTTTCCTCTTGTGGTGTTCTGCTGTCTGGGTGCATTGTGCATCTGGACGGTGGAGCTGGCCTGGTGGATGTTAGCCTCATGTAAAGCTTGGCAGCTCCTCTGTGGTGGAGGGGTAATGACATTCATTCTTATGAATGTTATCTGCAGGGATGGCGGCTCTGTTGGTGAGACGTACGTTTGTGCTCGAGCGCTTGTGGTTCTCCCAGAAAGGCTGTTTTTGAAGTAGTGATTATTCTCTCTCCTGAGAATGTGCACCCCAATCCCTTGTACACTCCTGTACCCAACCACCCTCTCTCTCCTTATGTCTCTCCTTACCTCTCTCTCTCTCTCTTTCTACCTCTCTCTCTCGGTGTCTCTCTCTGCTAACCTCCTTCACCTCAACGTTATAATGCTGTTTTTGACTCTGATTTACGAACCCGTAGGACATCAGAATAGCATTTGTCTGACACCTATTATTTTCTTCTGTATCAGACAGCCGGTATCTGTCCCAGTGTTGTGGTTGAAACCTGAGGTAAAACTGACTGATCTGTGATCAGTTCAATGCAACCGCCCCCATGATTACTATTGATCCCAGACTCACCCCCGGCTTCAATCTCATGGCGCTGTCTCGTCGACTGGCTCCTTAAAGGGACCCTGTCATCCCGGGCTTCACCATGCAGCTTCTTTTGTCCTCACTGGGGCTCGCTACAGGAGTGACTGAGCTCACTACAGACCTCTAGTGGAGAGAGGGGGGAGTGCAGGGGTGAGGTGTGTGCTACACACGCACACACACACACACACACATACAGACACACTACACCATAGACTAGTGTAATTCATAGCAAAGTCAGTGTTTGTGGGAGTGGCCAAGCTGAAGTTGTGGTGGTCATGGACCCTCTGGAGAGTCAGGAGGAGACCTATGAGCAGGGAGGAGGGAGTCTGGAACACCAGCAGGCCCCAAAGTC
>NC_061070.1:16582326-16599826 GCF_021917145.1 Hypomesus transpacificus
GAGAGCCGGCGTCTGATGAAGGGACGCTCTCTGGAACACGACCCTGTCGGGGGGTTTGGGGCTGCAGGCGACCCTCGCCGGACAGAGGAGGGGTACCACATGGACCCCCCCCGCCATCCTGGTCAGCCTCAAGCAGGGGCACCCCCAGGGGGTAGGAACTCTCTCCTCCCCCAGGGGAGAGGTGGGGGTGTGGGGGTTGGGGGTGAGGGTGGGGTGGGGGACGGTGTGGGGATCTGGTCTGACAGGCTGGGCCAGAGGACGGCGGTGGGAGGAGTCGGGGGGGCCCAGGATCACACCTACCGACAACAACAACAGCAGCATCAACACCACCAGCCTCCCGAACTCAGAGAGCCTCCCGGATCAGGCTCCGCCCCCGGCAACGCCCCTGGCAACGCCCCGCTCCTACGACGGACCAAACGGGAGAAGGCGGAGAGCATGCTGCGGAACGATTCGCTCAGCTCCGACCAATCGGAGTCCTTGCGACCGCCCCCTCCGCGGCCTTACAAGTCGAAGCGAGGCGGCGGCGGCGGCGGAGGCGGAGGAGGGAAGAGACAGACATCCGTCAGCAGCTCCGAGGAGGAGGGAGGGACCACGCCCGAGTACAGCAGCTGCGAGGACGCGGAGATCGAGAGCGTCAGCGAGAGAGGTGAGCTGGGAGGTAGAGGGGGAGATCATCGCAGCTCTGAGGAACACATCATGTCTAAACAAGAGCTTCTCTCTGTGTAGGCTCAGGAGAGAGGAGGAGCAAAAGAGAGGGTTGGTGAGGGGAGAGTTAGTGAGGGGAGAGTTAGCGACTGTGCGTGTGAGTCGATACCCTCGGAACACCGTAGACATGCGGTCCGTGTGCCCATCACTGTGACACACAGTCCTAAAACTAGTCTATCTGATCGATCTAAAAAAAACAGTCAGGAGATGATTTGGGAGAGCAGAGTTGATGTGTGTTTTTGTGTGTATACGTATGTGTTTATGTCTGTTAAACTTCTGCCGGGGCCATATTGAAGAAGGCCAGGTTTGATCCTGGAGTTTGTGATGTCCTACCTGCGAAGGCGACCTGCAGGCCACCTGGACGGAAACTAAAGCCTATGATCAATCAAGTGGCAGAGGAAGAGATGTTTGTCAGATGGGATTGTAAACACTCCGCTGAGGAAGCCAGACCCTCTGCTGAGAGCCCAGGTCAAGCAGTCATGTGCTTGTTGGCACTGCAAACCGTTAACTGTACAGAGCTTTCCCACACACACTCACACACACGCACACAAACCAGCATTCAGGTCATGGTTAAGAACCAAGGCAGATCTGACTTGCTTACTTTCCTGTTTGCTTGGTCCTCTTTCATGGTATTCTAAAAAGAGATCATACACACAGACAAGATCTGTCTTTCATTTAAGGTTATAAACTACAAAGACTAAGTAAAATCACTTTTACGGTCACTAAATATTGTTAAGTCATGTAGACCTCTCTGCGTGCAGAAATCACTTCCTCCCCCAGGTTTTGTTGATCCAGACTAGAGGCACCCTCAGTCTGGACGGGCACCCGTCTCCAACCTAAATATTCAACAAACTTCTGTCCGTCTCCATAAACAGCACAGTTCTAAAGAGGCTTGCAGTGTGGCAGAGCTGTGTATAGTGGCAGCGAGGCTGGTATGTACTGTGTATAGTGGCAGCGAGGCTGGTATGTACTGTGTATAGTGGCAGCGAGGCTGGTATGTACTGTGTATAGTGGCAGCGAGGCTGGTATGTACTGTGTATAGTGGCAGCGAGGCTGGTATGTACTGTGTATAGTGGCAGCGAGGCTGGTATGTACTGTGTATAGTGGCAGCGAGGCTGGTATGTACTGTGTATAGTGGCAGCGAGGCTGGTATGTACTGTGTATAGTGGCAGCGAGGCTGGTATGTACTGTGTATAGTGGCAGCGAGGCTGGTATGTACTGTGTATAGTGGCAGCGAGGCTGGTATGTACTGTGTATAGTGGCAGCGAGGCTGGTATGTACTGTGTATAGTGGCAGCGAGGCTGGTATGTACTGTGTATAGTGGCAGCGAGGCTGGTATGTACTGTGTATAGTGGCAGCGAGGCTGGTATGTACTGTGTATAGTGGCAGCGAGGCTGGTATGTACTGTGTATAGTGGCAGCGAGGCTGGTATGTACTGTGTATAGTGGCAGCGAGGCTGGTATGTACTGTGTATAGTGGCAGCGAGGCTGGTATGTACTGTGTATAGTGGCAGCGAGGCTGGTATGTACTGTGTATAGTGGCAGCGAGGCTGGTATGTACTGTGTATAGTGGCAGCGAGGCTGGTATGTACTGTGTATAGTGGCAGCGAGGCTGGTATGTACTGTGTATAGTGGCAGCGAGGCTGGTATGTACTGTGTATAGTGGCAGCGAGGCTGGTATGTACTGTGTATAGTGGCAGCGAGGCTGGTATGTACTGTGTATACATCTGCAGTTGGGAGGGGCAGAGAGGGAGACCAGAGATAGAGATACCAGGGAAGGAGGGAATGGAGAGAGAGATCTGAGAGAGATGGAGAGAGAAGATACATAAGACAGAGAGACAGATTGTGAGATGGAGAGTTGGACAGAGAGATTGGAGAGAGATTGGAGAGAGTGAAAGACCAAAGAGGGAGAGAGATAGCAGAGAAGAGAGAGAGAGAGAGAGAGAGAGAGAGAGAGAGAGAGAGCGAGAGAGCGAGCGAGAGAGCAAGAGAGCGAGAGAGAGAGAGAGAGAGAGAGAGAGAGAGAGAGAGCTCCAGGCTCCTGTTTGAGCTGTTCTCTTGTCTGTTTTTAGGTGACTGGGAGTGCTACCCCCTGGACCCAACTGTATGGCATGTGAGTACCTGTCTGAGAGTGTGTGTGTGTCTGAGAGTGTGTGTGTGTCTGAGAGAGTGTGTGTGGTGTCTGAGAGAGAGATGCACTTGCTCTACCTGTGTGTTCCAGGTTGTGTCTTTGTGTTTATCTGTGTATTGTACGTGTTTTTTCTCTCAGAGTTCATCTCTGAGTAGTTTTCTCGAGTGCGTTGGTCTACACCAAAGTGCATCTGTCTGTGTGTGTGTGTGTGTGAATGAGGGTCAGTTGTAATGCGATTGCTGCTCGGCTGTTTGATTGAATCACAACATCGTTCTCCCAGCACCCAGTGACATGGCAGCCATCGACAGAAGGTGACCATCTAATCGGTCGAATCACGTTGAGCAAGAGGAGCGCTATGCCAAAGGAGGCTGGAGCCTTGCTAGGACTCAAGGTCACACACACACACATGCACGCGTGCACACACACACACACACCAAGGTTATACCTCAAACTACTGGGTCTTCATATGTTTGGACACAATACCTCTACATCTTACAAATCATGTACTATCTGTGTGTGTGTGTGTGTGTGTCAGGTGGTAGGGGGGAGGGTCACTGAGACAGGGAGATTGGGGGCTTTCATCACCAAAGTCAAGAGAGGCAGCCTGGCTGACGTGGTGGGTCATCTGCGTGCAGGTCAGTGACACACGCGTGTGCGTGTGAACGCATGATTGGGACTGATGGGAGAGGGGTGTGACAGGAGGGTTTCAGGAAGAACAGTTGTTTGTTCCTTCAGGTGATGAGGTTCTTCAGTGGAACGGCAAGTTGTTGCCCGGAGCAACGCAGAAAGAAGTTTACAATATCATTTTGGAATCTCAGACTGAACCTCAAGTGGAACTGGTGGTATCCAGACCCATTGGGTGAGTCAGAGTTGTTCTACGTTGAGTTAATTACTTTTATAAATGTGATCATTGTGAACTGCGATACAATATTTTAAGCATTTCTGGAACAAGGTTTGTATTGTAATATATGTAAAATGTTTATAATTCAAACAAATCCAAACCAAGTTGTCACAAAAAATATTTATGTTATGAACTAAGAATACATCTTTATCTTTCACACACTGAAACATTACACCTCGCTGTTGTTTGACGGCCTTCTTTGAAAATTACAAATGTACCGATTTCTTTCTAAACATTTGCAAGGGGATGTATAAAATTAATCAGTAAGTAAACAAGCTGACTAATAAGGACCTGCCCCCTCCTCATGTCCCAGACTCCCCAGCGGTCTCCCTCTCCAACCTGTCAGGTGTTTCGTTTCTTAGCACTGGGACAACTTTTTTTCTGCTTACCCATGTTTTGTTTGAATTTGTTTCTCATTTTTCTTGTATCCAGTTTAACTACTTCACCTGTGACGACTCTCTACCTGGTACTAGTGGTGTCAGACTGTACACCTTGTTTTACCTAGACCTGTCAGGTCTGAAAGATCTTTCTCATTGTTGTTATTTTTAGTGATATCCCAAGAATCCCAGACACATCCCACCCTCCATTAGAATCCAGTAGGTATCTACTCTGGGGTCTCTCTCTCTCTCTCTCTTTCTCTCTCTCTCCCTCTCCCTTTCCCTCTCCATCTCCCTCTCACATGTAAACTCAAATCAGTTTCTCTTGTACTTATTGATACAGTAAACAAACACAGCTGCTGATGTGCATGTCCTGTTAAAACCCTGTTAAAGCTGGTGTCACGTGACTTGAGATCCCGTCTGTATGTGGTTTGGGTTTAATTGGTTGAACTGTCTGTTTGTGTACTTTTGCCCTCACAGCAGGATCCAGTTCATTCGAGTCCCAGAAGATGGAACGTCCGTCTATCTCGGTCATGTCTCCGTCCAGCCCTACCCTCAGAGACACGCCTCACCTAATGCCTGGAAGTATCTCTGTTAGTACGCTGTGCTCTGTGTGTGTGTTTGTGACGTTTCGATGCCCCAAGTGTACTGCATATTTCCTCATTGTGACATTGAGTGTGTGCCTGTGTGTTATTGCTTGTGTCTGTGTGTGTGTGTTTGCGTTTTGTGTGTGTGTGTGTGATCTCAGGTGAAGTTGTGGTATGACAAGGTGGATCACCAGCTCATAGTGAACGTCCTCCAGGCAGTCGACCTGCCCACCAGGCCAGACGGACGACCTAGAAATCCCTACGTGAAAATGTACTTCCTGCCAGACCGCAGGTACTTCCTGTACAGAACACTGGAACACTAACTGGAACAAATGCATGCTAGGCCCGTCTGCACGCCCAGTATTCTCACGAAGCCGCTAGCGAGAAACGAAGGCAAATTCAAGCGACAATTTACAACAACAACAACAAAAAACCTCCCTCATAGATCACGACCTTTAGAACACATCTAATGGATGTACCGACATACATTTTTCAAAATATTAAAATAGCATATCATCCTCACTGCTCTAACATCCTTTCTGCTGTGTGTGTGACGTGTGTGTCGTGCACTTGTGTGTCCCCGCAGTGATAGGAGCAAGCGGAGGACCAAGACGGTTAAAAGGAGCGGCGACCCGAAGTGGCACCAGGGGTTTGTCTACTCGCACGTCCACCGACGAGACTTCAGGAACCACATGCTGGAGATGACAGTATGGGACCAGCCACACGTGCCAGAACAGGACAGCATGTTCATGGGAGAGGTACACACACACACACACACACATATATACACACACACACACACACATATATACACACACACACACACACATATATACACACACACACACACATATATACACACACACACACACATATATACACACACACACACACATATATACACACACACACACACATATATACACACACACACACACATATATACACACACACACACACATATATACACACACACACACACATATATACACACACACACACACACATATACACACACACACACATATATACACACACACACACACATATATACACACACACACACATATATACACACACACACACACATATATACACACACACACACATATATACACACACACACACACATATATACACACACACACACACACATATACACACACACACACACATATATACACACACACACACATATATACACACACACACACATATATACACACACACACACACATATATACACACACACACACACATATATACACACACACACACACATATATACACACACACACACATATATACACACACACACACACATATATACACACACACACACACATATATACACACACACACACACATATATACACACACACACACACCTATGTACTCAGAGATGCCAAAAGGACACACATCCTTCATTCAAGTAGAAGTACAGATACTCATGTTTAAAAAGTATGTTAAAAGTTGACATACTGAATACACTTTTAAAGTAAAGAAGTGAGGGCTCTGACATATACTTCAGTAAAAACTAACCATTACCTGTTTCAGTGTCACGCTGGTAACTGGCTCTCACATCACATCATATGCATACATGTTTTTTAATCTTTAGAAGTTTTTGTTTAGAAGATATATATATATACAAATCAACCTTTAGAAACTATTTTTCAGGTTCAGGCAAAACACAAGCCACAACTATCTGCAGGTTCTGATAGTTGTTGCTTGTGTTCTGCAGGTTCTGATAGTGGTGGCTTGTGTTCTGCAGGTTCTGATAGTGGTGGCTTGTGTTTTGCAGGTTCTGATAGTTGGGGCTTGTGTTCTACAGGTTCTGATAGTGGTGGCTTGTGTTCTGCAGGTTCTGATAGTGGTGGCTTGTGTTCTGCAGGTTCTGATAGTTGGGGCTTGTGTTCTACAGGTTCTGATAGTGGTGGCTTGTGTTCTGCAGGTTCTGATAGTGGTGGCTTGTGTTCTGCAGGTTCTGATAGTTGGGGCTTGTGTTCTGCAGGTTCTGATAGTGGTGGCTTGTGTTCTGCAGGTTCTGATAGTTGGGGCTTGTGTTCTGCAGGTTCTGATAGTGGTGGCTTGTGTTCTGCAGGTTCCGATAGTTGGGGCTTGTGTTCTGCAGGTTCTGATAGTTGGGGCTTGTGTTCTGCAGGTTCTGATAGTGGTGGCTTGTGTTCCGCAGGTTCTGATAGTTGGGGCTTGTGTTCTGCATGTTCTGATAGTGGTGGCTTGTGTTCTGCAGGTTCTGATTGTTGGGGCTTGTGTTCTGCAGGTTCTGATAGTGGTGGCTTGTGTTCTGCAGGTTCTGATAGTGGTGGCTTGTGTTCTGCAGGTTCTGATAGTTGGGGCTTGTGTTCTGCAGGTTCTGATAGTGGTGGCTTGTGTTCTGCAGGTTCTGATAGTTGGGGCTTGTGTTCTGCAGGTTCTGATAGTGGTGGCTTGTGTTCTGCAGGTTCTGATAGTTGGGGCTTGTGTTCTGCAGGTTCTGATAGTGGTGGCTTGTGTTCTGCAGGTTCTGATAGTGGGGGCTTGTGTTCTACAGGTTCTGATAGTGGTGGCTTGTGTTTTGCAGGTTCTGATAGTTGGGGCTTGTGTTCTGCAGGTTCTGATAGTGGTGACTTGTGTTCTGCAGGTTCTGATAGTGGTGGCTTGTGTTCTGCAGGTTCTGATAGTTGGGGCTTGTGTTCTGCAGGTTCTGATAGTGGTGGCTTGTGTTCTGCAGGTTCTGATAGTGGTGGCTTGTGTTCTGCAGGTTCTGATAGAGCTGGAAACAGCTCTGCTGGACGACCAGCCCCACTGGTACAAGCTGCAGACCCATGACTCCTCCTCCATCCCCCTCCCGCGCCCCTCCCCCTACCTGCCCCGCAGACACGCCCACACCGACACGCCCACCAAGAAGCTCCAACGTGAGTCTCAACAGCAGCACCCCCCCTGTGTTAGTGTTCTGTGTGTGTGTGTTCTGTGTGTGTGTGTGTTCTGTGTGTGTGTTCTCTGTGTGTTTGTGCCTCTGTGTGTGTGTTGTGTATGTGTTTGAGAGAGTGTGTTATTGTGTTTCTATAAATGTTGTCTTCACACCCCTACTCTGTCGACAATCCTCTCTCTATGTGTGTGTCTTTGTATGTTTGTCTTTGTGTGTGTCCCCGCTGTTGTCCAGGTTCTCAGCGTGTCGTTGAGTCTGAGATTGATGAGGGTACGACAGCAGTGCCTAAAGGTGGGTGGGCTTACTGGGAATGCTGCTGTTTAAGCACTGTTCCACTGTTCCTCTGTTCCACTAATCTTCTACTCGTCAGGACTTGATAGTGTTCTGGTGTTTACCGGCCACAGCTGCAGCCTTTTTAACTATGTTAGGGGCTCCAAGGGTTTGATTATGTTTTCTAAAATAAACCCATCCTCTGTGAGCTTTCAGGTAGCTCTCCTCAGGTGATGGTGACTGAAAACTTCTGGACCCTTAGGTGAGGCTGTAAAGATAGTAACATGTGTTTGTGTGTGTTCATGTGTGTGCTTGCATGGATGTGTGCGTGGGTGTGTGTATAGCTGCAGACGGGCGTGGCCGGGAGCGTCAGAGAGAGCAGCCCAGCACGCTGGAGGTTCCAGAGCAGAGGAGGGGGGCTCACCATCGCTCCCGCTCTGTGTCTCCCCCCCGGGAGGAGCAGGCACACACACGCTCACGCCCCCCCAACATCCCTGCCCAGAGGTGAGGTGGGGGGGGGGGTGAGGTGAGGTGGGGGGGGGGGGGTGAGGTGAGGTGGGGGGGGGGGGGGGGTGAGGTGGGCAGGTGAGGTGGGGGGGGGGGGGTGAGGTGGGCGGGTGAGGTGGGGGGGTGAGGTGAGGTGGGGGGGGTGAGGTGAGGTGGGGACTCTTACAAGGCTGTCTTCTGAAAGGACACACACATGTCATAGGTTGGACTGTGTGTTAGGATGTTTCTTTATTTCTAATGAAGGATGTTCTCAAGTCAAACAGTCATGCTTTTAGTATCTTCATTATTTCTCTTTCTCCTGCTTTCTTTCTCTGTCTCTCTCTTCCTCTCTCTTTTTCTTTATCCTTACCTCCCTCTTACTATCTCTCTCTCTCTCTCTTCAGGAGTTTGGATGATGAGATGCATCATGGTCGCCGGTCTCGTTCGCCCACCCGCTACTGTGACTCCACTAGAGGGTTCCAACAGGAGGAGGAATACCTGGACGACAGGTAGGGTGTGTGTGTCATGACGGGTTTGGTTTGGTGTAACAAACCAAGTATATGGATACTTATATATAAACATGTGTGTGCTTGTTTGTATGTTGAGCATTTACATGTGTGTAAGGAGGGTTTGAAAGGGCGTACTACTAAGAGCACACGTATTTTCTGTTTGTTCGTTTACTTGTGTGTCTCCAGAGTATGTGTGCGTGTCTATGAGTGTGTATGTACGTGTGTATCCCTGACCCTCCCCTTCCTGCTGTCCTACAGTCACATTACCCTGTATCTGTCCTCCAGTCAGTACAACGCTGTGTTCGCCCTGAGATCAGTGCCTGTGATGCTGTGTTCACCTGAGATCAGGGCCTGTGATGCCTCCTCTGTCAGAAGGCGTTAGCTTGTAGCGTCCAGGACGAAGCAGTTCCACTGTGTTTAGAGTCAGCCAAGATGCTGTCGTGGTGTCATGTACGAATGCTGTGCCGGTTTAGATCTCTACTCATGTTGTTTCCCTGTGCTGTGGAACTTTGCTACCGTTGTTGATTTCCTCATGTGTCACCCATCTCCATGGTAACCACAGTGAGGTCATCATGATCCACCAATCAATGCGGGGCAAAAGTGCCGAGTGCCTACACACCAAAAGGTAAACAAGAACTCATCGCATATCTTATACTTTTATTATTTTGGGTTCTATTATTGTTTTAATGAGTAATAGTAGTATTAGCAGTCATCGTCAAATCGTATAATTTGTTTTATTGGAATTACTTTAGCATTTAGAAACATCACCATTTTCACTGTACAAAACATCATACATTGGAACGCTTTCAACTTATTTTTATTTCATTTCAAATAATTTTTGGAGAGGCAGAAACCTTTGTTGATCGTGTCGAGCTTTTAGGCATCTCGCAGTGGGAGAGAACGAGTCAGAGAGAGAGAGCCTCTTTTAAACACACTCCTCCATATCGATGTCCGTAACACATGAACGACTCACACATACGTCCACATAACATCCATAACACAGACTCCATCACTGGGACTGTTCACCCTACAGCACCTCACAGACTCCACCCATCAGACGTGCGAGAGAGAGACTTGTTTTCTAGTTACAGTAAATAAACCAGTTGTAGTACTGCACTCCACACACTAGAGGGCAAAGTTGTGTCCATATTCAATTAATACTGTAGGTACAAAATATTGGGTATGCAGGCGCAATGCTTCCCTGTGGTCCCTCATTCCAGTAAGTATGAACAGCTGTGCTTATCTTGCCCTGCTTAGTCTGTTCTGCTCTTGCTGTTCACACCTTTCTGTTTTAGTAACCCACCTTTCTCCCAATCTTCTATCCCTGTGTCCTGCATGCACACACACACACACATACACACACACACACACACACCTGCTCAACTCAGGAGATCGTCTAGACACAGTGTCACTCTGCCCCCTAAGATGCCTCTGTTAGTCAACGGCATTCACAAGGACATTTACAGGTGAGTCTAGGTGGAGAGCAACCACAAACACCCAACCTCTCCCTCAGACACACTCACTGAAAACACACACTCACAAACACACATGCTGGAAAAGGTATTTTTCTAGTCTGGTAAAATATAGGAATCTACCGTAAAATGTGTCGCTCAAATATTTGAGCTAGTCCGACTAATTTAGGACTGTTAACCTCGTGGATGTGAGTATTTATCTGTGACCTAAAGTCATCTGAGGTAAACGTTTTTGTCTTGACACTGCATGCTAGCTGCATGTCTTATTTTATGTTTTTATTTTGTTGTTTTTTCGCGGGTGAAGTTCCACGCTGCCTGCATGCCTTACGTCAACCTCTAGGGTGCGCTCTCGTGTTTTCTCCGCTTCGCCGCGCTCCCTCACGCATCACGTCCTCAAGTTCACAGACGAGATCATGATTAGGTAAGGCACACACACACGCCCACACACACACACGCCCACACACACACGCCCACACACACACGCCCACACACACACACCCACACACACACATATACACACACACATCTCCATCAGCTGTGGATTCTTAGGACCAGTTAGAAGAGTTAGACACCCTGAACTGTAGGACCCGTCATGAGTTTTAGTCCTCAGACTTCTCCAACCACACACAGGCGCACACACACACGAGTGTACACACACACACACTTTTATGTGCACACACGCGCCATCAAGCACCTTCCTTCCATTGGGTCAACGACTGGTCATCGTAACAATTTGACAAATTTAACTCAGAATCGACCAGACCATGACGACCAGACCATGCCCGACAGCCTGAACACCTGACAGGGCCATCTCAATGACGATCAGACCGCTCACGGTTGCGTTGAGACTAGGCATGTCCTCTATGATTTCTCTTGCTAACACAGCCTTCTTTCTGTTTCTCCATTGTTTCCTTTGTGTTGTCTCCTCTCCTCTCCTGTCCTCTCTTCTCTCCTGCATTGGATGGCATGCTTGTGGGGGCTAGTGATCTACGGCCCTCTCTGGACAGGGTTAGGAGCGCTAGCACCAACTGTCTCACTCCAGACAATAATGTTCCCTCACCAGAGCCTGACAGGTACCAGCCCCCTCTACCCTGTACCCTGTACCCTGTACCCTGTACCCTGTACCCTGTACCCTGTACCCTGTACCCTGTACCCTACACCCTACACCCTGTACCCTGTACCCTGTACCCTCTACCCTGTACCCTACACCCTCTACCGTGTACTCTGTACCCCTACACCCTGTACCCCTGTACCCCTGTACCCTACACCCTGTACCCTACACCCAGTACCCTTCACCCTGTACCCTACACCCTGTACCCCTTTCCCCTTGTACCCCTGTACCCTGTACCCTACACCCTGTACCCTACACCCAGTACCCTTCACCCTGTACCCTACACCCTGTAGCCTATACCCTATACCCTGTACCCTACACCCTGTACCCTACACCCTACCCCCTGTACCCTACAACCTGTACCCTAAACCCTGTACCCTATACCCTATACCCTGTACCCTGTACCCTGTACCCTGTACCCTGTACCCTGTACCCTGTACCCTGTACCCTGTACCCTGTACCCTACACCCTGTACCCCACAGCCTGTGTCTGACTCCATTCACGGGTCTTCTCACCCTTCTCCTACCCTGCGATGACATCACAGCAAACCTCAACGTGTTCATGTAACACCACAAGTGTTTGTTTTACGCGCTGAGCGTTCAGACCTGTCCGTTCTCATGAGAGCTAACTAAACACTGCTGGTGGATGAATGAACACTTTGCAACTGGCTGTGGACCTGACCCCCTGTGCTCCCTTATCCCACCTTCTTTAAGGACCCCTCCCTGAAGACCCATGCCCCCTCGCATGCCGTACGCTCCCAGACACACACCCAAAGTCTGGGAGTTACTCTTAGTTGTGGTGGGAAAAAATCTAAAAACAAATTCTCCTCTGAAATTATACTTTATTCTCCAGTTGACATGAGATGTTTTGGATATCTGCATGTTCTTTTACATACAGTGGTCACATAGAGTGTGAGTGTGTGTGTGTGTGTGTTGTGATTGTCAGAATGGTGTTGAGGTCACAGATACTGTACATCATCTCTCCAGAAGAGTGCATGTGCAGTTGTGTGTGTCGTGTAACAGAATAAGTAGCACAGGGAGAGGGCATCACACCATTGGTGTTTAGGAGATATTCGAACGTGTTTTCCTAGCGTAGGGACGGCAGGCTGTTCAATTGACAAGAATGGCAACTGTTCAAATGGAATGAAATGAGATGAAGTGTGGAGCATGTTGGAGCGTGTAGCTGGTGTGTGGGGGTGTGGAGCATGTTGGAGCGTGTAGGTGGTGTGTGAAGGTGTGTGGTGCTGTGAGGGAGCCCTCCGTGGAGCAGGTAGTGAGCACGGGTAAACTTGGATGTGTGTGTCTCTGTGTCTGTCCACCGGGGGGCGCTGTGGCCCTCAGGTTCTCTCAGTCCCTGCCTCGTAGACGTCCAGCCAGCCCCAGGATTCTAATCCAGCACGCCTCCCCTGAAGACGACAGGTACCCCCCTACCACCCCCTCAACCTCTCCCCTTAGTACCCCTCCCCTCACCCTCACCCTCCTCCCCACTCCCCCCCCCCTCCCCCCCCCCCCCCCGCACTTTCCCCCCCTACTCCCTCCCACCCTACTCCCCCTTCCTTCCTTTCCTCCCTCACTTCCACCCCCTTTCCGGAGTAGACCCCAGCGCTAACCCACATGCTAACGTGGCTAAACCCCTAACCGCTAAGCTCTAATCCTCACTTTGTCCCCTGAAAATGCTCTGATTTACCGTTCCCCTTGCATTACGCTTTTGGTAATCGCTGTGCACTGTTTGTGGAAGGACATGTCGTAGTGATCTATGAGAAGGAATGTGTCACTTGTCACAGAATTGTTGGTCCTCACTTCCCACCTGGAATATCTTGTTTTCCAGCTTGTGCATGTGGTCAGTCTCTCTCATGCTGCTGTAGTTTAAGTGTTATGTTGTGACTTGAATTTCATTTTTTTGCTCCTGTAATGCTCAGATCTCCGTTTAACAGCATTGGCTACTGCTGGGGGATGGGGGATGGGTGTCCAGTGTTCTGCAGTTGGTTTTTGCTCTTTGACAGGCTGATCTAGTTTGTATTTGAGTGCTTGGTGTTAGAGAACCCTTCAGTCTGTAGCGTGTCACCATGTGTGTGTCACTGTGTGTGTGTGTGTGTGTGAGACACTGCGTGTGAGACACTGTGTGTATCACCGTGTGTGTGTGTGTGTGCTTCTTCTCTCCCCTAACTGTTGCCCCGTGTGATGCTTGTCTGTTCAGCCTGTTTTCTAGCCAACAGAGGAGTGCCTTAGATAATGTCCCAAACACTTCATCTCATGTTGACCATCACCTGTGTTTTGTGTATGTTATGCTTGTTGATGTGTCTGTTTGTGTGTCGTCATCATCATCGTTGTGTGTGTGTGTGTGTGTGTGTGAGAAACAGGTGGGTGCTGGATCCTGTGTTTCCTACTCAGGACCTAATCAATCACCTCAGTGCAAAGAGGTACACACACACACACATACACACACACACACATACATATACACACACACATACACACACACGTGATTGCTACAAGAGTGTGTTGTGACGTCCCCTCATATTGTCTCTCATTGTGTAAGTGTTGACATCACTGAGCTAGTTCACGTTCATCCCAAGCGTACTGTCTGCAGACCCCACATCCATCAGCACTCCCTGAGAATACACCTCCAGCTCTCTTCTAATCCTGTTTCTACTTCTCCTGTCTTCTCCATCCACTCATCCCTCCACCCTGTCTTTTCTGTCTGTGTTTCCACTCGTCCTTCCTGTAACCAGGCACCCTCAAACACTGGACACGTCCTCCTGTCAGACTCTGGCCCAGAAACACTCTGACAACAACAGGTGAGAAGGAGGGACAACTGGGACTCGAACCTGGATGGTTTCCCTAAGGTCAATAACCTCGCCACTGGGTCCATTTGAGATATGCACTCAAGGCTCGGGTTATTATTGACTTTCATAGTCTTAAACTCCCTCTTACTGTAAAAGCCACAAGCTCACAACCTCCCCACAACTTTCCAGAACCTACCTTGTAAGCTCACTCAACAACAACCAACTCACAGCCATCTTGTGATTGTCTAACTAAATAGGAAGAGATGAAAGAGTTGATTGTGTTTCCTGAAAGCCTAGCTAGAGTTAAGACCCTATTGTTGTTAGCCTGTGTTCAGTCGTGATGCCAGTGTGAGATCTCTGGTACTGCTGGACAGGGTGTAACCTCCAGTGGTATGGGTTAGGGCCTTAGGGGATGTAGTTAATGTGAAGAACTGTCTGTGATCACACAGGATGAAGGAACCTCAGAACAGACCTGTTAGTTTCACTTCCCACCTTTTTTGTCACCTCATGTTGTATTTTCACTTTATTTTCTGACACATGATTTCTCATTTTTTATTTTTATTTTTTTACTTTTCTATCTCTTTCTTTCTTCCTGCTGCTTTTTTCTGCATGCTGCATTGCATGGTGCATCGGCGGGGTGTGTGTGACGTGTGTGTGACGTGTGTATGATGTGTGTGTGGTCTCGTGGTCCCCCCAGGATAAAGCCCACCTCCATACTGAGGGGGTCCAGGGGCCGGGCCCCCCCTCTCCGGCCACCTGGTAAGGGGACCTTACGGGGGTCTCTCTCTCTCTCTCTCTTCCCCCCCGTCTCTCTCTCTCTCTCTGCCCCCACAGTCATCCCCTCTCACCCTTCACTACCCCCTCCCCCCTCCCCCGACCAGGCAGGAAGACAGCTGCTGCCTCCTCTGTGTTTGTGTGGTGTGTGTGTAGTGTGGTGTGTGTGTAGTGTGGTGTGTGGTGTGTGTGTAGTGTGGTGTGTGTGTAGTGTGGTGTGTGTGTAGTGTGGTGTGTGGTGTGTGTGTAGTGTGGTGTGTGTGTAGTGTGGTGTGTGGTGTGTGGTGTGTGTGGTGTGTGGTGTGTGTGTAGTGTGGTGTGTGGTGTGTGTGGTGTGTGGTGTGTGTGTAGTGTGGTGTGTGGTGTGTGTGTAGTGTGGTGTGTGGTGTGTGGTGTGTGTGGTGTGTGTGTAGTGTGGTGTGTGGTGTGTGTGTAGTGTGGTGTGTGGTGTGTGGTGTGTGGTGTGGTGTGTGTGTAGTGTGTGGTGTGTGGTGTGTGTGGTGTGTGGTGTGTGGTGTGTGTGTAGTGTGGTGTGTGGTGTGTGTGGTGTGTGGTGTGTGTGGTGTGTGGTGTGTGTGTACTGTGGTGTGTGGTGTGTGTGTAGTGTGGTGTGTGGTATGTGTGGTGTGTATGGTGTGTGTGTGGTGTTTGTGTGTGGTGTGTGTGCCTGCTTGCCAGGGTAAGATTTAAACGTGTAAAGCGTGTTTCCTCCAGTCGGGGTGTCCCTCTGTTGTCCCTCTGTTGTCCCTCTGTTGTCCCTCTGTTGTCCCTCTGTTGTCCCTCTGTTGTCCCTCTGTTGTCCCTCTGTTGTCCCTCTGTTGTTTCTTGTGAGCCTTCACGTGTGTTGCCGTGAAGCCTTCTCTATCTCCCTCCCAGCTCTGGGAATCAAAGCGTCTTATTGGTTGGCCCTTAAACGTATGCAGCTATTTTTCAACAGGAACCTTCACCATGACAACTGGAATGAGCTGAGTGTTGAATGTTGTCCCTCCCCTCCTGTACACGGTACCCTGCAAGGCTCCATCTCCTCTGATCACGGCTCTGAGGAGCTTCTTAATGACCTTCACTCTCTCTTCTGGTGTTTGCTCTCTACTCTGGTTTTACTGTAGTTTACTGTAGTTTACTGTACTTAACTGTAGTTTGCTGTAGTTTACAGTATGTTGGAGCTCTGTGTTCTAAGGTCTCTTGGGAGAAAACAGGACAGTATTTGCCAGGAAGGGGTGGACCGCTACCTGTAACAACCTCCCCCTCTTCTCTTTCTCTCTCTCTCTCTCCCTCTCCCTCCCCTCTCTCTCTCTCTCTCTCTCTCTCTCTCTCTCTCTCTCTCTCTCCCTCTCTCCCTCTCTCTCTCAGGGGCCACCTCCAAGGTGGTGCGTCTCTCTCTTCCTCCGTGACCTCCTCCTCAGCCCGCAGAGCCCGGCAGCTTCCCCAGGTCCCCGCCAGGAGCAGCAGTGTGGAGCAGGGTGTGTCTCACACACACACACACAACCACACCTGGGAGTCATTCTGTAGGCCTGTGTAGGCCTTTAAATGGAACTACCCTACTCTCTCTTGCCATATAAATAGGATGATGCCAACTGATGTGTGTTTTATGTACATGTCTGTGTGTGCGCGTGTGTGTGTGTACGTGTGCGTATGTGTTTGTGTTTGTGCGTATGTGTTTGTGTGTGTGCATGTGTGTGTTTGTGCAGCTCTAGCAGCAGAGGAGCGTGTGGGGAAGCTGCAGATCAAGGTCCTCCCCTACAGGAGCTCAGGACAGTCCTCCTCAAGCCAGGACCTGCAGAGGGCGCTGAAGGGCAAACGAGAGGCGAGACCCCACCTTTATGCTTCCACAAGAGAAGGGGATGAGATCAGGCAGAGGGATACTGTATGAACCTATGGGCTGTAATGAGTCACTGTATTTATGTGCGCATGTCTCTATCCCTTTCCTTCCCCATCCAAACTCTCTTCCTGCTTTCCATCGCTCTTTCTCCCTCTCCCTCTCCCTCTCCCTCTCCCTCTCCCTCTCCCTCTCCCTCTCCCTCTCCCTCTCCCTCTCCCTCTCCCTCTCCCTCTCCCTCTCCCTCTCCCTCTCCCTCTCCCTCTCCCTCCTTCTCTCCCTCCCTCCCTTCCTCTCCGCAGCTCTATAAGGATCAGAAGCAGAGCTGTGAAAATGTGTCCCACAAGTCTTCGGACAGTGATGTCAGCGATGTGTCGGCCATCTCTCGCACCAGCAGCGCCTCGCGAGTCAGCAGCACCAGCTACATGTCCATCCAGTCAGAGAGACCCCGGGCCAAGCACAGGTAGCACACACATTTACATGTAGTCATTTAGCAGACGCTCTTATCCAGAGCGACTTACAGTATACAGGGACATTCCCCCCGAGGCAAGTAGGGTGAAGCGCCTTGCCCAAGGACACAATATCATGTGGCACAGCAGGGAATCGATCCAGCAACCTTCTGATTACTACCCCGACTCCCTCACCGCT